>NC_056732.1:214703316-214835816 GCF_019279795.1 Protopterus annectens | reverse complement strand
AAGTAAAGATTCTATTTATTACAGAATCCTCATCCTCTTCAGGTGTCATGTTTTCGCTCACCTTAGTTTCAGTTCATCCTGTAAACACATAAATCCATTATGTTGTGCTTGTGTTATCAACAAGGATATTAAAGTCATTAAAAGTCATTATTGTTTAATGTACAAATCTTATTCTTTGTATCTTTGGGAGCCTCTTAGGTGTTTCCAGCAGTGGTAAGCAACAGCTTTTGTCACAAGTACAAAGCACTTCCATGTGTTATTTTCAAGTGTCTGCCATAGTTCATGTACCATGCATGCATAAAAGTTATAATTATTCTTTGTCAAAGCCTTACATAGCTTGCTTATTTATTGAGCTGGAAAAATCCTACAGGTCTGAATAAACGAGAAAGTTGCAGAATCATATAAACCATGGACAGCTATGCTCCTCAGTGTGAAAGTACCTGCTGTAGAATTATAGGACATAACATTATGTTCCAGGTTGCTACATGATTCTGTTTCCCGCTGACCTGACACACCCAGTAAAGGTTGACATCTACGGCTGAAAAAGAGGTGTGTGCTTGAATGGGTTGGGCGTTGTCTGAGTGTTAAGGTTAGACAAACAAATCAGTGGTTGAAGGATAAGCTTTAAGAAACATTTTTGTCGTTCTTTTAGAAGATACCTTTCAGAAAGGTGTCAAAGAAAAACTGTGCAAGAACTGTCTGTGGCTACATCTGCTGGGCACAAACAGTTTAGTGCAAATTCTGTATTCAAGGGAACTTAACTATCCTGCAGTAGTAACTGAATCCTGTCAGTTTGTACACGTGGAGATAAAGATGAATCAGATTAATTGCTAAGCTGACAAAGATGGGAGCCAAATGCTGCTTATCTAGATCACAGGTAATTTAGTGCTGCATGTCAGGGGCAACTAGAGCGCTAACCCTTTATACATTATTGGTGAAAGCTAGAATGGGAAGCCCACACACCTGCAAAACTTCAAAGTGTAAAACTTTGTGTGCTGCAAAACTGTGTTCAAATGATTTAAGAGAATCACTAAGGTTCACATAATATTCCCCTGCTAATTCGCAACGGCTCTGTGTCAGACCTGGGCTGATGTGCTTAATGTGGTACAGAATACACAGCTGGTTACTTTACTGGTACAGAGTTAGTAGATGCACACAGATAGCCTGCAACGTGGAAAATATTAGTATATCAAAGCTAACCACATCCCCGTGAATGCAGTGTTTAGATAGGAAAGCTAATAGTACAACTAGCTTGTCATCTTGAGAACCCCATCTCTACCTCCTTTGATAGGCTCCCCCCACCCTTTAAATACTGATAGTCATTCAATCCAAAGAGTATAAAGTTCATACAGACAAACCAATTAATAAAATCTGAAAAAAAAAAAAAATAGCCAAAGTAGAGTTTTCACTGTGTGATACCTTAAACCTCTTGTAATAGAGGTCCATGGGATATATTCAATGAAGATCAGATGGCTTAATGGTTAAGGTCGTCGTCTCCCATGCACAAGGTACAAGGTTTGATCCTGACCTCCAACCAATGCCTGTTTGGAGTTTGCATGTTCTCCCTGTGTCTCCGTGGGGTTTCTTCCATGTCCAAAGAACATGCTGAGTGTTTTCATCTCAAACTCTCCAATGAATGAAGGGGTGGGCAGCAGCACAGACTCTACATGGTGCCCTATAGGGTTATGAGTTGCATAGACCAAATGCTTTGAGCATCTATTGTGGTGTGCAGTGTCCTCAAGATACTAGAACACGGATCACAGACTGTGTGCTGTGGCAGGGCTAGCCACTCAACTGTAAAATATGGCTCTAGGTGATTCGGTCACTTTGACTAATATCGCCAATAATGGGCATGGGATATATTCAAATGACCTCTTAAGGACATCAAGTGTTTCAGCTATACGGCTTTTATGTCCATGACCTTTTTATTTCTTTTTAAGTCTTTATAGATACAGTCAGGCCAAAAAAGCCAAACCCTACTAAGTGTAGACATGCATGTTTCAGCCTTGTTAGGACCTTGTCAACATATCATAAGTGGACTGTTTGACAATACTTGAGAAACATAAAGTCTTTACACCCAACTGATATCCATAACAATTAAGGTGTCTGCAAAATATCCCAACTAACATCTAATCCAAAGAGTAAAAAGGTCACACAGACAAACCACTTAGTAAAAACTACAAGAAAAACATAGCCAAGCTAGAGTTTTCACTGTGTGATATATTAAACCTCCTGTAATACAGGCCCATTTTATATATGCAAATTACCCCCTAAGGACATCAAGTGTGTCAGCTATATGGCTTCTGAATGTCCATGACTTTTTACTTTTTTTCTTTTTAAGTCCTTATGAATGCATTCAGGCAAAAAAAAAGCCTAACCCCACTAGCTGTGGATATGCATGTTTTGTCCTTATGACCTCGTCAGCACAGCATAAATGGACTATTTGGCTATACTTGAAAAACACAGGGTCTTTACACCTAGCTGATGTCCATAACAATTAAGGTGTTTGCAAAATATCACAACTAACATCTGATCTAAAGAGGATTAAGGACATTAAGTGTTTCAGCTATATGGCTTCTGAATGTCCACAACTTTTTACTTCTTTCTTTTTATGACTTGTGCTGATGAGGTCATAAGAAGGCTGAAACATGCATGTCCACAACTAGTGAGGTTTGGTTTTATTGGCCTGAATGTATCCACAAAGACTACCATGCATGCATGGAAATGCATCTATTAAAGTCTATGGCGCACTTCGCAGTATCTCTACAGCGCTGTTACTACATTTATCTGGGCAGTGGTTTAATAAAATGTTTATGAAGCTATTTGTAAAAAATATCTGAAATAAATAAGAAAGAAGCTGCGTACAAATGCATTGTGGAACTTAAGTGAGTAGATGTTGTGATGCACTTCAAAACATGACCTTTATACTTTAAGGTCATGCCAAGATTTCAGCTATATGGCTTCTGAATGCCCATGATGTTTTACATTTTAAATCTTTACTGGTACATTCAAGTCAATAAAGCTAAATTCCACTAACTGTCTAATGTCATGGATGTTGTTAATGTCCTTGCTGACAAATTCTTATCCAGCTTCACTCAGATCACCCACATTCCCTCTCACGTCTCCCTTACTAATATCACTTTGGACAAAGGCTTTTGACACTTTTCAAAATTAAAAAAAAAAACAAGTTTCATGACTCCTGACAATATTCTGGGATGTCTCCTGTTAATCTCTAAGTTAGCAGAACTTTTCCATTAAGTCTTTAACCTGAAATTCTCTCCACTGGCAACATCCTGAAGGTGTGCAGAATTGCTGCTGTGGTGCCTTTGCATAAAGATGACCCCTTTCTGACCCTGGAAATTAAAGACCTATTAGTTTCACTATTATTATTTGCAAGGCTATGCAATGTATTATAATTGAACTAATAATCAATAAAAGGTGGCTCTGTAAAACCGGATATGCACATGCTTGGCCAAATCATGCCTGCGTAACCTGGCTGAATTCCTCAAAAGGGTTGGTGAGGGTATGGATAAGGGGTAGAGGTCAACACTACCAATGAGACTGTGACACAGCCTTCAACACTATCCTCCATACTAGGATTATTGCCAGACAATTTAACATTAACCCATATGTAGTCTATGGAACAGATACTGCCTACATGACATAACCCATACTGCTAAGGTTCAGGACATTTGCTCTACACAGAAAAATATCACTCACAGTATTCCATGGGGCTCTTTCCTGAGCACACTCATGTTTGTTATATACGTCTCTGACATGAAAGATGATATCAAGGGGCTATGGCTAACAAAGGTTATTGATGATTGTTTACTGGAGCAGATATCAAATCCACTTCTGATTGTCACATTCTTCAACAACAGCTGGACCAAACAAACACATGCTGTGTCATCCGTGGGCTTACCCTCAGTGCCAAGTAATGCATTATAGTTTCCTTTAAAAAAATTAGCATTATTATCTTATTATATATATATATATATATATATATATATATATATATATATATATATATATAGGTTTACTATCATAATGTCGAAATTTAAAAGAAAATGTGTACGTATTTGCGAATTGTTTCGCCGAACGTACACATTTTCGTATGGCCCTAATGTAGAAAACAAGTGTTAATTGTCGAAAATGTCACTCGCAACATTTCCGACAATCAACAGCACTCCCACCTGTCCCGTAACTCCCTACCTAACTAGCCTAAACTCACAGTTATGCAGGGGGGCAAGCCCCCCTGCACCCCCCTGTGGGGGGCTGCGTCCCCCCACACCCCCCTAACTTAATATTCCAACTCCAAGATCGCACTACAGTGAGGAAAGGGATGTATTTCCCTAACCGCACTGCACCGCAATCCCCTTACATGAGCAAACATTATAATTGCGAATGCACAGTCCATTCGGAATGATAACGTACGCTCACATAACCTGCCGAACTATGAAGTATCTGAACATATATTGTTGGAATACGTCATAGCCGTGCAATTGCAATATTATTCCACTTAACTATGACATAATCATTAGGGGCTTGGCTACCTGCATTGATACCAGACTCTCCTCTGATCGCCATATTTCTATAGTTGTTGAGAAATCCTTCTACTTTGGAACTCATTTCCTTTGTGATATCTCTTCAAGGACCCAAAAAGTTATATTCCCACTTTATCCTTTCATTCTTACACCCTTCACTGAATATAACACTCTTTGCTATTTAGCTTGCTAAGCATCTAGACCAACTTGACCAACTGTAAAGTTTACTCACCAAAAAGCTCTGAAGTTTCTGAAGTCTCTGTACCCTTAGCAGCTACTCTGATAGACTAAAGTCACTATCCCTTTACTCAGTGTTGTACAGGCTACTGATGGGGGATCTCTGTTTAGTCTTCTGTGCAATATACAACCCAGAACTCTCTGAACTCCTTCACCTAATTACTTCTCATGGTAAAGCGAACAGTCTAGAGATCTAAACTTATGCTTGCCAAGTCAACAGTACCCGATTGTACAACAGGTACCAAGCCCAGCATATCCACTGGTTTTGGAAAAGGCTATTCTTTCATGTCAAGGAGAGTCCTTTCCAGGCAACCTTTAAAACCAGTCAGGATGGCTGGATGGCTGATTGGAAATTTTCACCCAGCATATGTAGGGAATATGTACTTAATGGGGGACACTGTCTGAGTGGTGTTGCTAAGCTTCCCCAAAGACTCCCTGGCTGGAAGCTTAATAAGAGCCTATAAACAATAAAATGAAAAATGGGCCATATAAATAAAACAGAATAATTAAGTCCTAGTTCACTGATTATCATGTTCTTTTTATACACACAACTACATTAACAGTTTATATAGTTATACATTTTTACTAAGTCTTTTCCTTCTGTGAACCTGTTGACCATCAGCTCTGTCATTTCACAGTCACCCTATTTGTTCTGGTTTGGTGACTGCTGTTGTTGGGGAGGGGCTGTCATCTGTGCAACCATCAATGGATTTTGCTGGCTCTAACTTCCCAGTTTTACCCTATGGAATCACAGAGTGAGCACTGAGCAGTGTTAGCCCTCCAGACGTGTATATTCTGTACATGTGCCATTAGCTAGCTGTAGCACAGTTCGGCAGTAACCGCACTGGGAGTGTTATTCTTTAACCAACCTGCTGTATCCCATCACGGAGAGACTACCAGTCTTGCAATAGCAATAATGGAACTCCAGTTTCCATCCCCCGCTTGCTGTGACCCTGTGCTCATGGTTTGATATGCCCTAGATGGGAGCATTTAGGATCACTTGTGTTACACCTTAGTTTTAAAACTAAGCTACTAGAAAATTAAAATAATACCATAACTATTTTTCGGAATGTCTGGTGCTGAGTAGTAAAAATAGCAATGAAATTATAAAACTGAAAAAAAATGAAAACTGGAGCACAGGCTAAGTCACAGTGTCTTGTGCAATTAGAGCAGAAACAGCCTTAACAATAAACAGTTGCACTGATTATTGCTTTAGTACAGCAAAGACGAATCACTCCCTTAAAAGGTTTCACTGTTGTTTGCATAACAAAAAGCAATGCACTTCCTGTTTGGAAAGTGTTTGTTTGTTTAAAGGTAGTCTTTGCTTTTTTTCATTTGAATATCATTAATATATTGTATTTGCTATTCAAGTTACACCCAAAGAGTGAAAATTATCTACAGTTTCTTGTTTCATAGAGAAGAATGTAAGTTGGAAACGCTAATTTTACTGAAATTATCCAAACAATATTATGTCGCCAAAGTATGATTTGATCTCATGGAAAATTATACAGCATTTTATACAGACTGTGCATATAATATGGAAATTCAAACAACTAAAGAAACAGCCTCCCAAAGATACTTTTCCAAAAGAGAAAGAAAAAGATAAGATTCAGAAATATGTAAAGTTAGCTTCTGAACCTTGGGTTTACCTATGTTCCATTGTGTAAACAGTAATCAAGTCACACTTTTCAGCAAATTCAATTTCAAAAAGCACAACTTGAAAACTAGTGAATAACAGAAAAAAAAAAGATTTTTCTAGGGGGCAAGTCCCCCCTGCACTCCTCATGTGGTGGGCTTCGTCCCCACACAGCTTAAATTATATATATCATCTCTGTGGTCACACCTGTGAAGGCTGCCAGCCTAGCTAGATAGAATTTTGCAGATAATTCTATGTCATTTGTAAATATTAATATAATCCACAGGCTTAGTTTACACCCTTTGAGTTGCTGTATGGGCATAGGGTGATAGGACCTCTAGATTTAATTTGAGATGAATAGGAAGGTGAGTGTGAATCCCACAAGGAGTCTATTGTGGTCTATGTCCTAAACCTCAGGACAAGGCTTAGGAAACTCATGGGCTTGGCCCAGGAGAACCTGGCAGAAGCCCAACAAGAGAAAAACGTCTGGTATGACAGGAATGCTCGAGCTAGAGAGTATGCTGTAGGGCAGCAGGTAATAGTTCTCATTCCTGTCAGACACAACAAGCTGCAAGCAGCTTTGGAGGGACCCTACAAGATGGTAAGAAAGGTAAGTGATGTTAACTACATGGTGGAACTGCTAGGCAGGAGGCAGGAGCACAAATTGTACCATGTTAACATGATGAAACCATACCATGGTAGGGAGGCCCTGGTGCTAAGTATTTGCAGTGGATGGCAGGAGGAGTCTGAGGGGGATCTGGTGACTGATCTCCTCAGTGAGGTTAGGACTGACACCTCAGGGGAAAGGGTATCAATGTCCCAGAAGCTATCTCCTACCCAGGTTTGAGAAATACAAGCAGTGTTACAGGAGTTTGGGGACATGTTCACTGGGAAATCAGGGTGCACCCAGCTGGTGCAGTACCAGGTGGATACAGGACCCAAAAGGCCTATTAAGCAGGCCCCTTACAGGGTGCCCAAGAGAGTCAAACAGACTCTGAGAGAGGAGATACAGGAAATCTTGGAACTAGGGATAATTCAAGAATCCAACAATCCCTGGGCCTCCCCAGTGGTGCTGGTGCCAAAGAACAATGGTAGCACCAGGCTCTGTGTGGACTACAGGAAATTAAATAGTCACACAGCGTCAGATGCTTCCCCCATGCCTAGGACAGATGAAGCCCTAGGAGACCTGAGTGGGGCTAAGTATCTTACAAACATCGATCTTACCAAGAGTTATAGGCAGGAGACCTTAACTCCCACTGCTACAGAGAGGTCAGCCTCTGTGACTCCTTTTGGCTTGTATATGTTCACAAAGATGCCCTTTGTGATGAAAAATGCCCCAGCAACTTTCCAGAGGCTGGTAGATCATACTCTAGCAGGAGCAGGAGGATTTGCCCTTGCATACCTAGATGATATTGCCATCTACAGCCATTCCTGACAAGAGCACCTTCAGCATGTCAGGGAGGTTCTGGGCAGACTACAGAGGGCAGAGTTGACCATTAAGCCAAGCAAATGTAAGGTGGGTATGGCAGAGGTCTCCTACCTGGGACATAGAGTGAGGAGTGGTAAGATCAGGCCGAACCTGCCAAAGTGGAATCCATTTAGGCATAGCCTGCACCTGTTACCAAAAATCAGCTGAGGGCATTCTTAGGGACAGCAGGGTACTACAGAAAGTTTGTCCCCAGTTATAGTACCATAGCTGCTCCCCTCACAGACCTGACAATGAAAAACAGACCAGATAAGGTAGTGTGGACCACAGCATGTAAGCAGGCATTCCAGAAGCTTAAAGAAGTTTGGGAGGACCACCTGTGTTAGCCAGTCCAAATCACAGCAAATAATTTGCCTTGCAGGTGGATGCTTCAAACCATGGTGTGGGGGCTGTACTTAGCCAGATTTCTTCAGAGGGAGAAGAGCACTCAGTGGTTTATCTCAGTCATAGGCTCCAACCCAGGGAGGAATGCTATGCAGCTGTAGAAAAGGAATGTCTAGCCATAGTGTGGGCACTGCAGAAATTTCAGCTTTATCTGTATGGAAGGAAATTCACTGTAGTTACAGATCACAATCTCCTAACATGGTTACACTGAGCCAGCCAGCAAAATGCCAAGTTGCTAGGATGGAGCCTAGGGTTGCAAGCATATGATACGTGTTGGCAGTATCATCTTAAGGGTAAGAATGTTGGGTTAGACATACATTTACAGGGGAAAATAAACACACGTGAAGGCAATCGATCTGGTTAAAAATGGAAGAGAGGAACAACCCTCGCTTCCTCCTTTATTATAAAGCACATGGTCATTTGACCTCTCTTGACCTCTCCACACCAACGACGTCAGTGTAAGAGCACACATACGATCATTCACTCTCTTTATTATTATCAGCCAACAACGCCACTTGCGCTTACGTGGTATACAAATACATTTTAAGAATATATTTTTGGATAACTTTTCCTTCACATTCCAAATATGTAATACATGAACTTTTCAATCTTCGACTTCGTAGCAGGTTTAGTAAAGACATCTGCAACCATGTCCATTGTCAATGCTTATTTTGCCATCATTAAGTGCTGACCTGACAAAATGATACTTAATGTCAGCATGTTTACATCTCTGTCAGCTTACTGGATTCTTCGACAAAGCGATTGCTCCTTGATTGTCCTCAAATATTGTTACTGGCACATACTTGCACTCTTCATCCATTCCACTCAACAGCTCCACAAGGTACAAACTCTCCTGTGTTGTTGCCGCTAATGCCATGTACTCTGCTCCACATGTCGATTGCTTCTTTGATTTCCATGAAATAATAGGCCCGTCTCAATTGAGGCTAAAGCAATAACCTGTTGTACCACGTCTATCGTTTTGATCTGTTGTCCAGTCTGCATCACCGTATGCCATAAGCTGAAGTTTCCCTTCACTTTTCTTGTAACACAGCTCTCTGTCCAATGTTCCTTTCAAGTATCTTAACACATGTTTGGCTAGTGTTAAATGAGATTCACTCGGTTGTGACAAATATTGTGAAAGTTTACTTACAATCCAGCTAAGATCAGATCTCATGCTTGTCATAACATATATCAAACTACCCACAAGCTCACAATATTTTCTTGGATCTGTAGACTCACTGTCACATTCAAAGTTTGGTTTCTGTTTGGAAGGGGTACTTCTTACTTTACAATTAGACATACCAAATTTCTCAAGAATTTTCGTAATGTACCTCTTTTGGTTCATCTTTACTTCACCAATATTCTGGGTAAAATCAATGCCTAGAAAATCCCCGGATTCACTAATCTACCATGCAGGACTAAACTAGTCTTGCACATAAGCGGCAGTTTAAGAGGAGGATGGCAGCGCGCCATGCATAATAATGAAGGTATGCCGCCAGAGCTCCAAATCCTACACTGAGCATGGACGAGTGCAGGGGGCATGTCTGAGAGCAGAGCTCTCAGAATAAACACTCCCCTGCAAAGTAGAACAAAGGAAAGTGTAAATAAATGAGCAAAATCACTCATAGGTGTCCACATATCTTCACCAACAGTCTCCGTGTGTTCAACAGCAACAGTACATTGAAATAAAATGAAGAAACTCTTGCATTATTTTTTTGAAAACCCCGAGTACAGCTAACCGTAGGTGCGCGGGTTTGCCCATCACCTATCTATGGTTAAAGCAGCTGAAAAGGCTGAAGAGGATAACAAGGAATATATATGCAAATGAAGCATCACAGTAATAGTGGAGTGGTTAGAGCATCCGCCTAATGAACAGGCATTCCTGGTTCAAGTCCCACTGCAGCACAAATCATTTTCCACAGGAAATCTGTATATGAACATAATTTGACATTGTTTTGCCATATAACCTACATAATAACAATTAAATGTGAACTGGAGTACTGCATGAAATGCACATGTGAAGTGTTAGTGTCATAATGAATAAGGCACAAGTAATCAGGTCTAAGCACAAATAAGCAGTGGTAAGCATGTCCAAGTGCATTTGCGCAGGGGTGAGCATTGCTCACACAGATTAAGCAAAGTAGAAGCTAACAGTGTAAGAAACTGGAACCGGAGGTTAGCAGTGCTTACCATCATGCAAACCCACGCAAACCAGCTTACAACCACTTTAAAGTACCTTAATCACTCTGGATCCAACGGCCCATGTACTGCCCAGCAACAAAATAAACTGCCTCTGCAAGGCTCAAACCCAGGACCTTGTACACTACATAGCAATAGATAAGCAAGACTAAGGCCATACATCCCATACAGCCACATGGTTTTAGATATATATATACAGCAATATGTGTGTGTGTGTGTGTGTGTGTGTGTGTGTGTGTGTGTGTGTGTGTGTGTGTGTGTGTGTGTGTGTGTGTGTGTGTGTGTGTATATATATATATATATATATATATATATATATATATATATATACATATATATATATATATATATATATATATATATATTTATATATATATGTGTATATATATATATATATATATTTATATATATATATATATATATGTGTGTGTGTGTGTGTGTGTGTGTGTGTGTGTGTGTGTGTGCGCGCGTAGATATACACAGATATATAGCTATGATAGGAAACAGCACACAAGAATGACATATGTTCACAGGCTATGCCAATGGAAGTAAGGGCCCCAAGCAAGAATCATATAACATGCAGCATGACCTTCCCCCAGATGGACAGAGGAAACATACAGACAAACCCACAAACAATGTAAATAGTCCACTGTTCCCCAGACCACAGGCAGGATACAACCGGGGGGGTACACAGTGGACCCGTGAAATCTAATCTTGGAACACAGACAGGAGCATCCCTTGCGTGATGCCCCAAAATTGAGATATTATGGGAGGAAGCCAGTGCGACAACCTTTCTGGTCAGGGTGTGTACATACCCGGAATACAAGGGGAGGAAAGTCTGATGACCCATGGGTCGAGACAATGTATGATATGGGTCCTGTGAAGTGGAGAGTGGGCAGTGTGTAGTGGTGTGTTCAGACCCGACGTGCACCCAGATTAAGGATGGGTGCTGTAGAGGAAGTGCAGGTGGGGGAACTATGGGTAGCTAGTTATGGGTCTAGGTGTGCAGGTGTTGGCTGAAGTGGGTCTATACGGACAGCCCCATGGATATAAGCAAAAGTGCTCACTGGGCAGAGGCGTCGCCCAACGAGCAGCCACACCCGCTACACGTCCCACTGCAGCAAAGTCTAATCTACATGGCAAAGAATGGAATAACCAGATGTAGATGTATATATATAGAGGTATGTGTGTGTATATCTACCCATAGCTACATGGAGATATACCTCTCCCTCTCCGTAGTACAAATGTATAAATACAGAGACAATACATATACATACCCACATGTAGATATATACATATACAGACACCCATACACCCATATGTTGTTTTTTATTTATATATATATATATATATATATATATAATATATGTATATATATATGTATATATATATATATATATATATATATATATATATATATATATATATATATATATATATATATATATATATATATATATATATATATATATATATATATATATATATATATATATATATATATATATATATATATGTATGCATACATATACAGATATATCTGTATATTGTAATGTAGATATATATATATATGTGTGTGTGTGTGTGTGTGTGTGTGTGTGTGTGTGTATGTGTGTGTGTGTGTGTGTGTGCGTAAATATACACATGTATATAGCTAGGATATGATACAGCAGATACGAATTACATATGTTCACAGGCCGTGCAAATGGGGGTGAGGGGTCCAATCAACAAACGTGTAACATGTAGCATCAACCCCCCCCCCCAGCTAGACCGGTGAAACATACAGACACACAATAAAAGTAAAGACACCACTGCTTCCCGGACTAAAGGCAGGATACTACCAGTGGGAGAGACCTGCCAAGTCTAATCTTGAAACAAAGACATGTATGTCCCTTGTGGGGCACCCAAAAAGTCAAAATATTTGGGTTTCCTGCCATTACACCGATGTCGAACGACAGGCCACTCATGTTCCCAGTTTACAAGGTTGGGGAAGCCTAATGATCCATAGGGCGGACAGCATACGTGATGATCCCAAAAAGTGGGGAGTGGGTACAGTGTACAAGTGTGGCCAGACCCAACTGCACCCAGAGTAAGGAAGAGTGCCGAAGAGGATGTGCAGATTGGGAACCATTGGTATGAAATTATGGGCCTAGCTGAGCAGGTATTGGCAGGAGTGGGTCTATGTGGACCGCCCCAGGGATGTAAGCAATAGTGTGCATTGGGCAGGTCCACCACCCAATGGACAGCCACTCCCCCTATGAATCCCACAGCAGCACAGTCTATTGTATATGTCAAAGAATGGAATAACCAGATGTAGATGTACAACTGTAGAGGTGTGTGTGTGTGTGTGTGTGTGTGTGTGTGTGTGTGTGTGTGTGTATATATATATATATATATATATATATATATATATACACACCCATATGTACATGGAGTGAAACCTCCCCCTCTCTTTAGTACAAATGTGTACATACAGAGACAGAATATAATTAAATACCCACACATATAGATATATACATATGCAGACACCCATACATCCATATGTCATTAGACATATATATATATATATATTTATATATATATATGTATATATATATATATATATATATATATATATATATATATATATATATATATATATATATATATATATATATATATATATATATATATATATATATATATATATATATATATATATATGTATGGGACCCGACACTTCTGGCGTGTAACTTTCACCGAAAGTCACTACACACACATACCCAAAATTTCTGTTCATCGAAGCAGCAATTTCAGGTATGTGTGAGTGGTGTGCCGGTCGCACTGCAGTGCAAGTAAGGGAATATTCCTTTACTCCACTGTAGTGCGACCTTGGAGTGAGAATATTTAAATAGGGGGTGTGTGGGGTAAACATTTACTTAGTGTTTTTTTTTTTTCACAGTTTAGCAGAAGCACTTTTTCGATTAAAGCGCTTTTGTTAAACTGTGATCAGTATATATGGATTTGGACACTTGCTTTTTCCAGCAAGTGTCCTAGATCCATATATATATATATATATATATATATATATATATATATATATATATATATATATATATATATACACATACAAATACAGATATATACATATATATGTATATAGATATGTAGAAATATATATGTATATATGTGTGTAAACATACACACATATATATAGCTAGGATGTTGTTGTTGTTGTGTCTTTTGGATTATCCCAGTTAGGGGTTGCCACAGCGGAACTCCGATCCGCTAATGTTTGGTAGTGGATTTTTACGTGCCGAGTTACCAGCCCTGACGCACAACCTTCAACGAAGGCACGCCCATTCATGCATGCCTCCTCACAGAAGACGCTCTAGCTGAGAATCGAACGCGACAACGTCTTGCTGTGAGGTGACAATGCTACAGCAGCACCACTACCGCGGGTTATATACATAGCTAGGATATTAACTGAATTATGTATTTAAATCACATCTGTTAACTGGGTAAGTCTGGCTGAGCTTTTGGCTCATTTACAGCAGAGATCCGGGGAGAAAAGCTCCTCAGGACTAGAAAACAATTTGTTAAATAGTAGTATACAGCATATATATATATATATATATATATATATATATATATATATATATATATATATATATATATATATATATATATATATATATATATATATATATATATATATATATTTATATATATATAATACACCAGTTAAGGATTACGTATGTTCACAGGCCGTGCCAATGGGGGTTGGGGTCCAATCAACAAACGTGTAACATGTAGCATCAACCCCCCCCCCCCCACCTAGACAGGTGAAACATACAAATACATGATACACGTAAACACACCACTGCTTCCCAGACCCCAGGCAGGATACTACCAGTGGGAGAGACCTGCCAAGTCGAATCTTGAAACAAAGACATTGATGTCCCTTGTGGGATACCCCAAAAATTAATGATAATCGGAGTCAGTCCCTGCAACTATTTATCCAACCAGGCTGCAAATGTACACAGAACAGTAGGTTGTGCAAGCCTGATGACCCATGGGTTGAGACAACATACGACATGGATCCCGACACGTGGAGAGTGGGCAGTGTGTAGTGGTGTGGTTAGACTCCACCTGCACCCACCGAGGTGGGGGAACTATGGGTATGCAATTATGGGCCTATGAGTGCAGGTGTTGACTGGCACAGTTGTATTCGGACAGCCCCGGGGATGTCAGTAATATTGCGAATTGGGCAGAGCTTACGCCCATACCTCTCAACCTGTAAGAGCTAAACCACTTGTCAGAACCTAAACTGTTGGGGGGACAAATAGGGATAGAAAGCACATATCCCACTTACAACCTTAGAAAGCTGATAGAATAATAGGTTATGCATTAGCATGACTTGTCTGAAGGATGTGGAGTCTTAAACCCAATTACTCTGTATTTAATGGCGTCAGCGGACAGGCTGCGGATTCTGTACAGTTGACAGGCATGCTTACTCCTAATGGGCAGCCATTCCCGATATAGGTTCCATCACAGCACAGTCCAGTGTACATGGCAAAGTATGGTATAACCATATGTATTGTTGCATTACCCACTACACAACACCTACAAACACATAGTCGCAACACCCCACTGTAGGCATGTAAGCCGATGTAATAGACATCACAAGGTATTACTGAAGTCCTCATCCCCACCCAGGGGTGTGAGTGTCCACCAACGCAAACACCAAATCCAGTGCATCTGCACAGCTGTTGTTGTAGACAACATGGCCAGCTGTGGACCTTCCCTGCAGCCATGCTGCACACCCCTGGATAATCCTCCTACTAACCCCCCCTCCTTTGTGCCCCATGCACACCATGTACCTATCAGCCCCTGTTCCATTCCTATTAATGTCTTCGGGTACACATAGGTGACACCCTCTTCCCCCACTATATTGCCAGTATCTGGAACCCCAGCCCACATGTAGTATCACAGCTGTCCCACAGGACACATGTAACTAACACATGAAGGAACACCACAAGCACACCTGGAGCAGCACAGGCTCACCACCTTGTGAAACCCTCCCCCACCTCACACTGTATACCACTACATGAACTAGTGATACGGACACCTCTTGTCCTGCCTCGCATACAAATCCCAACATCCAACATACCTTCCCTATTGCTCCCCATCCAATTATACCTATGGGCTACTATACAGTTGCAATGTCACCCCCACTACCTACCTGCCTACTCCTTAGCTATTCACCTCTACTGTACCACACAGGTATGGAATAACTACACCTACCCCAAATACCTACATGTAACCTATCCTGACCTGTAAAACAGGAATCCAACCACACCTTAAACTGACCTTTGTCAACAGTCATACCTGACATGTAAACCTGACCTAATCATGGATAATACCAACAGTTTAACGTAAACTAATCATGATTAATGGGGGACATAGCTATGTTATGTCTGTTACCCTCATTGAATGTGATCACCTCAGTAGTAATTGGATACGTAATTGGGGTCAATATGGAGCTCTACACCTTGGGCCACTGCTGACAATGGACAAGCATACAGCCCGAGAGTCCCAGTTGACAGATGTGAACAAAATGCATGATGTTGCATGTGTGTATGCGGGAGCAAGTGGGTGTAAGCCTGCTTGGCTGCTGGTATGCGAGTACCATACTGTTGAAGCAATGTAGAGGCTAAGCCATATTGCTCAGACACAGCTCCACGTGGTCCTGTTGAGTCTTCCTGGCTACAGAGAACTGAAAAAAAGCGACTGCTTTCCTGATTAAGTATCCTGCTGTTTTTTTATATTTGTTTTACCTACTACTGCTTACCTAGAGCAAGCTTTAACTGTTTTCATAGTTATTTACTGCATTTTTTATTATCTGCACTTAAAAGTACATTTTAGTCGAAATTAGTCTAATTCAAGTCAAAAAGTGTTTGTTTGCTGTTTAATTTAATTGTTTGGCTGCCCACTAAAGTGTGCTAGCCTGTACTACTGACTTATTGCCTTTTCTGCATTTAGCATGGAGTTGCCACTAGAGCACCATCGGGCAGCCGGTTAAACAAGGTTAAACTATTTCTGGCTCCGTAAAGTCTGCTCTTCATTTTTCCCTTAGAACTGCTCTACTTGTAATCTAAACAGTCTATTCTCTATCTGTAAAGCTCAGCACTTGTTCCTAAAGCATTTTTAGTCAGGTAAAGCACTTCTATATTATACAAAGTACTTCACTAGCTTAAAACCCCTTGAGTACCCACTTCCCTATAGGTCCTTTCTGACTCAGTTACACAGCAAACTTTTTCATTTCTTCTAGCATGTCAAAGGGTCAGTTGCTAGCGTCCTCTCCTGCTCAGCTGGTGAATCTAGGAATATTGAGGCAATGTTACAATTGCCTCATGTACACAGACAACCCTCTCCTCCTCCCACAAAACACAAATACATGTGAGAGATGCAACTATATAGCCAAACTGGAGGCTGAGCTCTCTCAACTCAGGACTGGCAAAACCAGACAGGAGGAGAAGGTAACCACACACACCATAAACCCAGTCTCACATAGAACTATCACAACTACAAATCAAACACATAAACACACAAAGACATACTCGAGGCACTGATCAAAAATCTACCAAAACAGCAGAGGCCTCCAAAGCAGACACCCAAACAACTGCCACCTCATGACATAACACAAGCAACACATAGATCACAAAGTCAGTGTGCAAATCAGTCACAGCCCTTAAGGCCAAACACAATGCCAGACACACTTGTCATAGGTGACTCCATAGTCAGACACACTGACGTCCCACTCACCAGACTGAACAAGGAGAGGGTCACAGTAAGCTGCCTGTCGGGCTAGAATCCACACATAACACAAGCACTCAGGTCACTCCACAGCAAGTACAAGTATGACTCAGTCATTGTCCATGCCGGTGTGAATGACCTGAGATGTACCTCCCTGGACTACATGAAAAGAGACATAATGGAGCTCTCAGATTATGTAGCCCAGGCTGGTATGACCCTGACCCTGAGCAGTATCCTACCTTCACCAAGAATGATGCCACAATACAGAGACAAAATGATCAGTTTTAATAATTGGCTTAATTTCTGATGTCATTCTAAGGGGATCCAATGTCTGTCTGCCTGGAATGACATGCTTGACAAGCCACGCTGATTCGCAAGGGACGGCTTGCACCTGTCACCCCTGGGTTTCCGAATATTGGCAAAGGCTCTTGCCACCCCCATAGTGCCTTTTTTAGACAAGGCTCAAATTCTAAACCCACTGCCCTAGAAAACAATAATGGAAAAAAACTAAGGGTAATGCTGCTCAATGCCAGAAGTCTAAATCTCAAGATGCACGCCCTTGAAGCCCTCCTCAGTATGGAGAACATCGATGTCTGTGCTGTGACTGAAACCTGGTTCAAGGCTCCTGAGAGCACCCGGCACTATCAGGTTTTACCTCATATCATGCGTTCTGGCCCCAAAACCCGGACCGTACCACAAAAGGAGGGGGTGTATCTATATTCATCAAGGATACCCACACCTCCAGGCTGGTGGCAACTCACGAAGCATCAGAGACCATTCAGGTGCAATTAACCATAGGCAAAACTGCTCTACAGTTTGTAGCATGTTACAGGCCACCCTCTCAAACTCAGGAACCCCACACAGCCTTCCTGAAGACACTGGAGAGTATAAATGTCTCTCCAAACACCATCATATTGGGTGACTTCAACTACCCAAACATAGACTGGGAACATTACTCAAGCCCCAATATCCTAGCCCAAAGGTTCCTGGAGTTCATAAACTCAAATGCTATGGAACAACTTGTCACCATTCCCACAAGAGGTGAAAATATACTAGACCTGATCATCACAAACATGGGGACAAAATGCTCCACACTGGAAGTATATCCCTCATTGGTGAGATCAGACCATAAACTAATCTCACTGGAGATCCACATCCGCCCCACCCCAACAAAAAGACCACAGTGAAGAACTTCTCAAAAGCCAACTTCACACTTCTTAAGACTGGTGTGGTATCCTTCAAGGCCCCTGAGCCATTGGAAACCACAACCCACGCTGCTGAATCCCTTACAAATGCTTTCTACGAGCACCTCCAGGATTGCATGGATCAAGCAATCCCAAATAAAATCAAGACCCTTTCCACCAAAGGCAAGCACCGATCTGGTGGACCCCAGCCATAAACAAACTTTACAACAAGAGGAGAAAGCTACTACAAGATAGAGCAAAATCCCTAAAAGGGAAGACATCTCTGATCAATACTAGTAAAAACTACGATCACTCATAAAATCATCCAAGGCCAACTTTGAGAGAAAAATCGCCAAGGACTCAAAAGACAATCATAAGGCCTTCTTTAACTATGTTAGAAATCTGGGTGGAAACTCCCAGATATGCTCAGAATTAGTCCAAAATGATACAAAAATCACTGAACCCACAGACATTGCAAACATACTGGCAGACAGGTTCAGTGAAAATTTCTCCCCTCCCTCCCCCCTAAAGGAGAAATATCTATCCCAGCAGAGTGTAGCCTCCCAATCATCTCAAATGCCCAGGTGAGAGCTGCTCTCTCTAAAGCTAAAAACACAGCATCAATGGGACCGAATGGTGTCCCCGGCTGTGTGCTACATGAACTCAATGAGGAACTAAACCCACACATAAGGCTGCTGTTTAATCTTAGCCTTACCACAGGATACGTACCCAAAGAGTGGCGTCGGCAACTGTGGTCCCACTCCACAAAGGCGGTGCTTCTACGGACCCTGGTAATTACCCCATAAGCTTAACAAGCCTGGTCTGCAAAGCTATGGAGAGGATCATAATGGAACTCATAAATAAAGACATAGGGGACCTACAGACATTGGACCCTACCCAATTTGGCTTTGTCAAGGGCAGATCATGCCTCTTGAACTTGGTCGACTTTTTTGAAACAGTCACCAAGGCCATTGATGAGGGTAAGGCAGTTCACACAGCCTACCTTGACCTTGCAAAAGCTTTCGACACAATATCCCACTCGGGTATCATAGAAAAGCTCACCAGCTTAAATGTAAACCCATATGTCACAAGATGGGTTGCAAACTGGCTCAAGGACAGAACCCACAGGGTTAGAGTTGCTGGTGCCATGTCAGACTCCAAGCCGGTCACAAGCGGTGTCCCACAGGGCTCAGTCCTGGGTCCCCTCTTGTTCGGCATCTACTTTTCAGAAGTGCAGGCAAACATAGGAGGATTGTGGCTGACAAAGTTTGCAGATGACTGCGCCATAGTTGAAAATCCATCAGACACAGATATCCTTCAGAAAGGTCTCATAGAAATGGATAACTGGTGCCAGAGCCATGGCCTTAAGCTAAACGCCAAAAAATGTATAGTCATACCCTTTGGTAAAAACAAGGTAACCCCAAGTTACCACATAGGTGGCAATCCATTAAGCACAGAAGAGGTTATCAAGGACCTGGGGACCCAAGTTGACACTAACCTTTATTTTGACACTCACATTGCCAAAGTGGTTAGGAGGACCTTCTACATTGCCCACCTGATTATGAAGTGATTCACATCCAGATCAAGGGAGGTCATTGTTCCCCTGTACTCTTCACTTATCAGACCAATGATTGAGTACAATGCCCCATTCGGAATGTATCTTACCCGACACCTGCAGCAATTGGAAAGACCCCAAAAGTTCCTCACCAAAAGGATAAAGGGGCTCAAAAATATGCCATATGCTGCCCGACTGAAGAAACTCCAGCTCTATTCAGTCGCATACCGTCTGCTCAGAGGTGACCTGTGCCTGACATACAAGGCCATGTCCGACCTGGAATTAATGGACATGCTCCACCTCAAAAAATCCAAATCCACCAGAGCCACAAGAGCAAGAGACTTAAACCTCAACACGGATATAAATAGGACGTGCTGGAGGACAGATTCATCACCCAGAGACTCCCTATGCTGTGGAACAGAATCCCGGTCCATGTGAGACAGAGCACCTCGCTGGCTCTGTTCAAGAGGAATCTTGACCAGTGGATGGGAGATCGTAGGTTTACCCCGGGGATCATCTCTGTATCACTGCTGGACAGAGGCATGGCAAACTAATGGGTATAGTATTCTTCAACCTAAGAGGTGGTGAAAGCCACACAACTCTGGCTAGGCTTATAAATGCCCTAGGCAGATAGCCTAGTATGAACCTATGAACCTATGAACCTATAAGTGAGTGCAAGACGCCACAACCAGAGGGCAGTAATGCTGTGCTTCATGCAAACAAGTGCATATCTGCCTACAAATGTTCTACAGTGCCTTAGTCACTCTATAGCCAACAGCTGTTGTTGTGGCCATTAACAAATTATTCTGCACTTCCAGGTTGCAAACCCCTGACCCTGCACACTATAGTAGACGTACGTTCCACTAAGCCATGGCAGATACACATTCAGCTGCTGTGATCACAAACACATCATGCAGCACAGGCATCCAACAGTATAGGAAATGTATATAAGTGTGTAGATTAATACCAGAACACATGTCCGTTGGTCAACCACAGTATTATGAGCAGTCTATGTGCAGCACAGAACAGTGCCTGTCCAATCATACTGTGAGAACAGTAGTCCTGCATAATACCGAAGGGAATAATGATATACAGTGCACACTGTGGGGGCATGTGAGCGTGCTTCATGCACAGCATGTCACACCTCGGGAGTTGGTTCCGTGGAACCAGGAGATGAGGTTGGCCAGGTGTGTGAGCAAACCACTGCTACACAATACCCTGGCAGGATGCTACTAATGGGAGAAACACTGTAGACCAGCTAGGTCTACTCTTGACACAACAACAGGTCTGTCCCTGGCAGGATGAACAAACAGTTGTGGGTCATATCGATGTCACCACCAGTATCAGAGGAGGATCAGAGGTAGGCTGGTACGTACATGGACTAAACGGATGAAAGCCTGCAGACGCTTGTGTAGGGACAGTATACTGGAGGTGTACCGAGATGTGCAGAGAGGGAAATGTGTGGAGGTGTAGTATGTCAGGGCTAGCAACCGGGGAATGGATGGATGCTGTGTACATGGAGCTCGGGGGCCTGGGGAAGGGAACATGGGTATGTCATTATAATAGATATATGCAAATGAAGCAAAACAGCAATAGTGTAGTGGCCAAAGCATCTGCCTAATGTGCACGCATTCATGGGTCAAGTCCCACTGCAGCACATCCTATTTTCCATGTGATATCCGTATGTTAACTTCGTTGTGCTGTATAACCTACTAAGTAACATTTATATTTTCACAGGAGTAATGCCTTAAATGCACATGTGAAGTGTCATACTGACTAAGGCACTAGTAAGCATGTGTAAGCGCATAACAGCAGTAGTATGCATGGATAAGCAGTTGTAAGTGTGTGTACGTGTATTCGCGCAGGGGTAAGCATTGCGTACACAGATGGAGCTAAGTAGATGCTAGCTGAGTGTAAGGTAATGCAACCCGAGTTTAGCATTGCATAGCTCTGCGCATACCCATGCACACCTGTGTACGACTGCTCAAATGTCCCTGACTCACTCTGTATCCGACAACTGGTGTTCTGCCCTGAAACACAATATACAGCCGGTGGAAGGCCCATACCCGGGACGCTGCACATCATACACTACGTGATTTACCATTAAACCATGACAGATGTACATAACCACTCATTCCACATACATATCATCCAGCACAATCAGTCAACAGCACAGGGAATGTAGTAATAACACACAACACAACCTCTTAATGCATGAATCACGGACATAGGGCACCATAATGTGGGTACATATAGGGTTATCTGTCATATCCTGCTCTAATACACTTCAAATGTTGCAAGTTACACAGTTATATGTGGTAGAACACATATATTGCTGGAGATGATATGTCTGAAACACGTACGTGTCGGCACGAATGACTGACCTCAGTCCTAAGGTCATCCATGTCAAATGCCAAGAGAATGAGGTACAGGCCACACATATAGGCTGAACATGCATGGACAAATGGACAGCTATACATCTGTTAATGTAGAGAGATAGAGAGCTATAGGTATATATATGTGTATGTATGACTCACAAATAACCATATAACAGCAATCATACAGAGATAGATTAATATTTTCAGTATATATATATATATATATATATATATATATATATATATATATATATATTTCTACATACATATATATATATATATATATATATATATATATATATATATATATATATATATATATGGATACATATACATAGCTAGAACTATAACAATGTCTAGTTCTATCCCTCTATATATGGGGGTGTAACATATGTACTCATGCAGATATACATAAAAAATATATATATATATATATATATATATATATATATATATATATATATATATATATATATATATATATATATATATATATATATATATATATATAGGCCAATATCTGTAACATATCATGCAGATACGCCATTGTATCTCAGGGAATGTACTATGTTGAAGGACTACACATTACAACGGTACAGATATGCACACACATCCATACATTGACAATCATGCAGATATATATATATATATATATATATCTATATATATATAAGATATATGGGATATATGGGTACATACACATATACACAAAGGGTATTAGTAGCCATACATGTGTAGCAGTAGTGTGGACATACTGGGTGCAATGTATATCCCTGGCCACAAGCCCTGTAACCAGTACCTGTGACATGTGTGGTGTGGCAACCAGCCCCACAAAGGGGATACTTACAATGCACATATACCAACATACAATTCAAAGGACATGACACGACACACAGGTATGTATACACAGACAACCTTTATTTGTGTACCATACAATAATGTATGCCATTACTGACAGCACATGGATGTTGATGTATATAACCAATGATGGATGTAAGGCCCACACAAAACAGTCGATGCAGACAGTGCGGATATATGTCATACTATGGTGTCCAGGCTAAGCCCTTCAATTCATACAAAAGTTGACAATGGATTTGCCTGCACGATACGTAACAGTCAACAATATCAGATGTAGTTCAGCAGCCTCCAATTACACCCTGTAGTCAAGGCCTAGGGGGACATTCATTACTTGATGTAATGTCAATGTATCTGTCACATGTATGGTCCCTGGCCAACAAATGTTGTGGGTGTCCATGCTATGACTGGGATGATAGTAGGAATGCTAGCAGTGGTTAATGATAGACCATGACCTAACAATCCATACCCGTATCACAGCAGTACAAAGGCTGCCATATATGTGGAGGACAAAGGCAGGAATGCAGGGCCATACCTGCAATATTGCATTAACACGACCTGGAACATGCTGATGTTACAGGATGTGTTGCAACATACCCTTATGCAGGAATACGACATCAGGTACACAAATGGATATAGCCATGTACTGTTAGCACGCAACACACACACTGCCAGTGCAATATCCGACACAGGACCTGTGTGGTAGACAGACAACACATGAGAGGCACACTTCTGTCCAGCTAGAGGATAGGCCCACAGTAGTGAGCTATGCAGACAGACTGCAGTCCAAGGTAAACTAGCATGTATACACACACACACACACACACACACACACACACACACACACACACACACACACACACACACACACACACACCATGTAACACCACTCTACTCACAGTCTGTCTGTATGTCCTGATCCTCCTACATATATGTGGCTGTCCTGAGTGTGCAGGTTCTCCTGTAAGAGGTATTGCTACCTGCTGTCTGTAACATTGATGCCTACACACAGGAAGGATGTCCATCACACAGGGAATGTACAGGGAATATGCCTACATGATGTAGGGATTCATAGTGGGTGGTTGCCATGACAGTGGTAATTGGAAGTACTACACATTTGTACTCATATATATATATATATATATATATATATATATATATATATATATATATATATGGCTATCTGGATACGTACATGTCCATATCGTCCCACCATATGTCCTGGACATGGAATGTAGCCCTACCCCAGCCCCTATAGTCCCAATGTTTTAGTGCAGGGGGATGTCTGGTTTGTATAGCTGGTATATTAATAGACATTTGCTACTGTCACTGGGATTGTTGTCACAGACACTGTGTGTGTGGAAGGTGACATCTGCTCATAACATGTGTGCCATTGGCTACTGACAGACAACCTAAGGTTATCATGGTACCTGCATATATAGCAAGCTCAATAACCATGTCACAGCACAGGGTAGGATACACCTGTGTGACAGTGCATAACCACAACCATTGTGAACACAGCCACAGCCACATATGGTACACTAGTATAATAGTACAGAATATGGACTATCTGTCGTACACCATCCTCATATGTGCCACTCACAGAATGACCCTATATATACCGGGCTGCTACACAGTCCAGTCTGATGGCTGTCTGTGGTATGGGACATATGTGTATATGGCCCTACACACACGTAAGGTAATACGGTACCATACAGTGGGGCAGCATGTAACAACAGATAGAAGGGGAGCTAGAACAATGACATCTACCACAGTCTGTACACAGGCCATAGTACATATTAACAATACACACACTGCCGACATTCACCATCACTACACAGATCTCAGTACTGTACAAACATCCACAGGAATTCCAGGGTATGGCATTAAGTGTAATCCCTACTGTACATGACATGTGTAGCACTCTGATGTATCACTGGCGTGTTATCAGATGTGTTGACACTATTTACGGTGTACAGCACATATGCACCACGTCATGCACGACATATGTACAAAGGTTGACAGAGTTGTGGCTGACAGCACATACACAGGGCCAGTATAGACATGTTGCGGTGATACCCTCATTAATCTACCATTGTAACAGGGTCTTTGCCATCAACAGACTGCAATCCTCACAGTACCTTCTGCATTCCATGGATAGATGCATCGCGGCTAACACATGACACCAAAGGCACAACACTGCCCAGTCTGCAGATGAGCCTGCAGATGTGGATTCCTGATATACATGGAACTGACATGGCAGGTATTGCGACATGTACGACAGGCATATCCAGACAAACACTGTTAATCCAAAATTACTCCATATGCATTATTGCAGCACTTACAGTTCGTAGTCAGGTCAGGCACATCCCCCTCCTGTTTGTTGCCCTCTTCCCACAGTGTATGTTGTTAGAGGTAAATCCCCAACCCATCTGAAATGCTGTTTGCCAAATGACAGTTCTAGCTCCTGCTCACAGTGACAGACAAGGGCCAAAACCACCAGGATGTTCTCAGGTATTGGAGTGCGTTTCCATGCAATTGGCTATGGGAATGTTATCAGACCTGTTCCACATGCAATCGGCTAGGGAAGGCCTGCAATTCATGCAGAGGCCATCAGCTGATCATGAGCATCACGTTAAATACACATGATACTACCTAAGCAATGAAGGTGTGGGCCTCCACATCTGCCAGAGAGGGAGTGCGGGATGGAGACAGAGGCAAATACATGTCAGAGAGGGGTGGGAGTGTAAAACTGATGCATGTTTGTGTCACAAACCTACCAGCACAGGGTATCAAATACCTGACAGCTATGTAGTGCTTTCATAGTTCGATGCTGTTATTGGATGCACCACATGGGTTATCTGGTGGGGAGCACTCAGAACATATATGTGATAGTGAGTGACATCTACAACAGGGATTTGGTAGATATACAGTAGGTGACATACACGTGCCTGTCTGCATGAACAGGTACCAGGGTCAGCACAGGCACACTCACACAGGGACGCACACACATTACACACTTGGCAAGGCCAGGAGTGCAAACCGTCACTAGTGGGATTGCCACAACACATCAATGTGCAGGAAACACATGCACCACATGGGTGATATGGCGGTCGTATGGGCAGTGAGTATGAGCGGGTGTCAGACATAAGGTGCATGCTTCACTGTGCCCTGGGGGGAGTAGTGCGTGTGGATATGGACATACGCACCATACAACACAGACACGAACATACAGGGTCCAGTTCGGACATGCATGGGAGCATGTCTGCATGGGTGTGTGTGGTGGATAACAGTGCCAGCAGGCTATACAAGGGTAGGCGATGGGTATACCTTGGCATCAGCCTGCATGACTATGGTCTGCATTGTGGCACAGGCCTGTAACTTCTGCATTTTCCCACACAGGTGGGTATTGCATCCATCTTCCAGGTACCTGGGTGACTATTGTGTGTGGCCAATACTGTGCATCAATTGCCATGTATGTGTTCCCTAGTCCATGACTTGGATGGTGTCTAGGATGTGCACACCTCCCACATGCATGTACAGTGATATGTGGAACTGTACCTGGGGTGTCTGGCCCATGCTGTGAACACAGCTTATCATCAGATGTGCCAGTCTTACTCACGTGTGGCAGGGAGTGGTACTGGTCAGCAGACTTACCCTACACCCACATTGATTGCATGCTAACAGCATTTCCTGATGTCAGCGTCATCTGTCCATACAGGCCATGTTGTCAGGCATGGTATGTCCATTGTGAGTCACATGTGAAGGCACAGTGGGATTGCTAACTGTGATTGGCAGGCCTTGATGTCACATGTATGGGTATGGCTTTGCACCCCAGCCTCTCAGCCATTTACATCTTTTATCCCTGTATGGTTGACATTGTGATATATAGTAGTGCCACCATAAATGAAATTAGCAAAACCCCTCCACATTGCCCACAGACTCACAACCAACTCTAGACAGGATACGAGTTACACACACACACACACACACACACACACACACACACACACACACACACACACACACACACACACACACACACACACACATGCCCACGCATGCAAACACCTGTCATGTCTGGGAGTAGAACCCCTACTTAGCTGGTTTATTACACTACAGCACTATGCAGTGATATTACGTGCCACAGACATTACTGAAGTTCATCTTCCCCAAAGGTGTCTTTCACATTTAATGACATCAGCAGGACTACCAAAGTAGGGCATTTCTAATGTACTGTGAGTGAGTAGCCTATAATACATTGCTCCATACACAGACACTGAGACACACACATCACAACCGGAGCTGGCATGGATGGAGATGGAACACTAACACCATTCTAAATCACACTACAGCAGTACGCAGTTACAGAATGCACTACAATGATTATTGGGCTATCAGTTTCCCAGAGGTGTATTTCTAGATGAGTGACATCAGCAGCCTTGGCAAAGTAGATTATTTGTATTGTATGGAGTGTGAGTAGCCTAAAAAGCACACACACACACACACACACACACACACACACACACACACACACACACACACACAGAGTTGCCATGGCTGGGGTTCGAACACCTACCTAACTAGTTTATCACACTACAGCAGTATGCAGTTACAGGATGTGTCATGGTGATTACTGGGCTATCATGTTCCCAGAGGTGTACTTCTAGGTGAGTGACATCAGCAGCCTTACCAAAGCTGAATATATGTATTGTATGGAGTGTGAGTAGCCTAAAAAGCATTGCTCTCTACCCAGTCAGACACACACACACACACACACACACACACACACACACACACACACACACACACACACACACACACACACACACTGACACGCAAACAGTTGACAGGGCTGGGGTTTGAACACCTACCTAACTAGTTTATCACACTACAGCAGTACACAGTTACAGGATGCACCACAGCGATCGCTGAGCTGTCATGTTCCCAGAGATGTACTTCTAGTTGAGTGACATCAGCAGCCTTACCAAAGTTGAATATATGTATTGCACGGAGTGTGAGTACCCTAACAAGCATTTCACTCTACACAGTCAGAGGCAGACAGGCATACACACAAACACACACTCACACACTTGACAAGTCTGGGGTTAGTACTACTACCTAACTACTCTGTCACTACAGCAGTACGCAGTTATGGGATACGCCATGCATTTTACTGAACTATAACTCTCCCAAAGGTGTAATTCACATTGGATGACCTCAGCAGGCTTGTCATACTACTGATATGGGGAGGGCAGTGTGTGCATGGGCCATACCCCATTCATGTAGGGGTTGACATGCCACATGCGGGTACACACAGGATCATATGTCACAGGTGAGTGTATACAGCTACTGGATGGCTGCTTCCTTGTACAGTCTTGTTGCACAGCTGGCATGTACACCACATAGTCTGTCATGCTAACAGGTACTGGTGGCTAGTATCCGCAGTGGGTTACATCCGCACCTCATGTGTTGGGTGCCCTTAGGCTGTGTGCCAGTTGGGACAGGCCTGCATGGCTCCTTGTCACCATCACCCTCTTCCACACATCTATGCTCGTATGCCTGTGGCTTATTATAGTGTGTTGTCCTTACATATTTGTCTGTATTCCTATCCACTGTGTGTGCAAGGCAGGAGTGGTGCATACTGACATGTGTTCACACTGAGAACTGCAACTTCCAGATATTCATAGGTTCATAGTTTCATAGGTTTATACTAGGCTATCTGCCCTGGGTCATTTACAAGCCTAGCCAGAGTGTGTTTGGCTTTTGCCACCCTTGTAGATCGGTTTACTGTGCCTCTGTAGAGTAGGTCACAGAAGATAGCCCTTTTAAGGTTAGTTTACTGTGCCCTTGTCTAGAGAGAGGGTCAGTGAAGGGCTCTGCCTAACATGGATTGGGATTCTGTTCCAGAGTGAGGGCAGCCTCTGGGATATGAATCTGTCCCTCCAGCATGTCCCATTTATTTCTGTGCTGAGGTTTAAGTCCCTGGAGCATGTAGCTCTAAGGGATTTGGATTTCCTGAGCTCGAGCATGTCCATTAATTCTGGGTTGGACATGGCTTTATATGTCAGGCATAGATCACCTCTGAGTAGGCAGTAAGCAACTGAGTAGAGCTGGAGTTTCTTTAGCTGAACTGCATAGGGCATCTGTTTGAGTCCCTTGATCCTCTTGGTGAGGTACTTTTGGGGCCTCTCCAGTTGCTGCAGGTGTCGGGTAAGGTACATCCCAAATGGGGCATTGTATTCAATTATGGGCCTGTTGAGTGAAGAGTAGAGGGGCACAATGACCTCTCTTGTTCTAGATGTGAACCCTTTTGTGATAAGGTGGGCTATATAGAAGGTCTTTCTAATCACTCTGGCAATGTGATTGTCAAAAGACAGGTTTCTATCTACTTGGGTCCCCAAATCCCTAATTACTTCTTCTGTACTTAATGGATTACCACCTATGTGGTAATTTGTGGGCACTTTGTTTTTCCAAAAGGGGATGACTATATCTAGTCCTCTGGTGTTTACAGACATGGCCTTCATGTGTTTTGTTTGCAGACATGGCCTTCATGTGTTTGTGTGTGAGCATGCCCAGTATGACCTCTCAGTATGTTGTTGACTGACATTGCTTTCATTCCTCTAAGTGTGTGAGCATGCCCAGTATGGCCATCTTAAAACCCTGCAACTCTCTTTTTGTGTGGTCTTGCGCACAAAGCAGCATCAGGCAGCGCTGGTTAGCTGGGGTATACTATACCTGGCTCCACAAAGTCTGCACTGCAAATTTTCCCTTAGAGCTAGGCAAGCCTCAACTCAAGTGCTTCAGATCAACTGCTCTCATTGCAGCACTTGCATAACCCAAATCAGCACTTGTCCAAATCTCCTAGACAACACTGTTATTTTCCAAATCTCCTAGACAGCACTATTATAATACAGCATAAGACCCTTGATTGTCCGCAAGACAAGTGAAAGTTACTTCTCCAAGCATGTCCAGAGGTCAGCTTCAGGTGTACCCTCCAGTTCATCTGGTGGAATTGGGCATCCTGAGGCAATGTCACAACTGCCTCATGTATACAGACAACCCTCTCCTCTTACCTCTAGACACAAACACTTCTGAGAGATGTAAATACACAGCCAGACTGGAGGCTAAGTGCTCTCAACCCATGACTGTAACAGTCAGTCAAGAGGAGAAGAGACACACTAGCATCACACCACCAGTCACACATGGATCTACAAAACAAGCACCGGCAAAACATACACATAAATACACAAAAACATATTTGGAGGCACTAGGTACCAATCTGAAAAAGAAACAGTGCCCTTCAAAGCAGACAAGCAAGCAACCTTCACCTCCAAACACAAGCCAGAAAACACATAATTGTGCCTCACGACAGCCCCTAAGGCAAAACACCATACCCAACACGCTAGTAATAGGAGACTCTATAGTAAGGCACACAAATCTTCCACTCACCAGGCTGAACAAGGAGAAGGTTACTGTCAGCTGCCTGTCGGTTCTAGGATCTGCCACATAACACAGGCACTTAGGTCACTCCAGAACAAGTACAAGTATGATGCTGTCATTGTACATGTTGGTGTGAATGATCTAAGACGTACCTCCCTGGACTACATGAAAAGAGACATCGAGGAGCTCTCCGATCATGTAGCCCAAGCTGGTATGACCCTGACCTTGACTAGCATACTACCTTCACCTAGAATGATACCACAATACAAAGACAAAATGATCAATATCAACAACTGGCTAAGCTTCTGGTATCATTCTAAGGGGATCCAGTGTCTGTCTGCCTGGGATGACATGATAGACAAGCCTCGCTGTTTCACCAGAGATGGTTTGCACCTGTCACCCCATGGCTTTCGAATACTGGCCAAGGCTCTTGCCGTCCCCATAGTGCCTTTTTTAGGCAAGGCTCAAAGGAGAAACCAACCACCGTAACCAGCACAGGTAACCAAAAACTAAGGGTAATGCTACTCAATGCCAGAAGTCTCAACCTTAAATGCACGCACTCGAGGCACTCCTCAGTATGGAGAAAATCGATTTTTGTGCAGTGATGGAAACCTGGTTCAAGGCTCCAGAGAGCACCTCAGCACTACCAGGTTACAATTCATATTATACCTTCCGGCCTCAGTTACCGGATCGCAGTACAAAGGGCGGAGGTGCATCCATATTCATCAAGGATACCCACATCTCCAGGTTAGTGGCGCAGCATGATGCCCCAGAGATCATCCATGCGCACCTATCAGCAGGCAAAACCACATTTCAAGTCATAGCCTGTTATCAATCACCCACCATGTCCCAACATGCTCATTCAGCATTCCTTGAGGCATTGGAAAATAGAAAAGTCCTACCCAACACCATAATTTTGGGTGATTTCAACTACCCTGGTATAGACTGGGCGAACTACCAAAGTTCCAACTCCTATGCACAGCGGGTCATAGAATTTATAAATTCAAATGCCCTTGAACAACTGGTATGTTCTCCCACTAGAGGGGACAACATATTGTCTTTAGTCATCACAAATATGGGCACCCATTGTACCACACCCATTATCACTTCCTCTCTGGTCAGATCAGACCACAAACTGATAACCCTAGACATCCTCACCCCTCCACCTCCCCCAGTCAAAGAGACCATCATAAAAAACCTTTCCAAAGCAAACTTCAAACTACTTGCATCAGAAGTGGAAAGCTTCACTATTCCTTTGCAGAAGTATAATGATATCCAGGATGCAGAATCCTACACCAAGGCACTTTATATACATCTTCAGGTTTGCATGGACCGTGCTATCCCAAATAAAACCACGACTCCTTCCTCAAACAAGAAGAAACCAGTCTGGTGGACCCCGGCCATAAGCAAACTATACAATAAAAGGAGGAGACATACAAAAAAAGGCCAAATCTCAAGTAGAAAAATCTTCCCTGATCAGCTTTAGTAAGAAATTGAGGGCCCTCATCAAGTCAACTAAAGCCAATTTTGAAAAGAAAGTTGCCAAGGATGCCAAGGATAACCATAAGGCCTTCTATGGCTACATCAAAAACCTAAATGGCAATGCTCAGGTCTGTTCTGAGCTAGTACAAAATGGAACAAAATACACTGACCCCACTGACATTGCCAACATCTTGGCTGACAGGTTCAGTGCAAATTCCCCCCCCACCACCACCTACAGGGCCTATTACTATTCCAGGGGATTGTGTAACTCCAATTATTACTGATACATTGGTTAATAAGGCTCTATCTAAAGCTAAAAACACTGCCTCCATGGGGCCAGATGGTGTCCCGGGCTGTGTCATACGTGAGCTCTAAAATGAATTAACCCTGTTCAGTCTCAGCCTCTTGACAGGATATGTCCCCATAGAATGGTGCACAGCAATGGTGGCTCCGCTGCACAAGGGTGGGCCCACAACCGACCCTGGAACCAATAGGCCTGACCAGTCTGATCTGTAAGGCAATGGAGCAAATCATTATGGAACTCATAAATGGAGAGATTGGGAACCTCCAAACACTTGACCCCACACAGTTCGGCTTCGTCAATGGCAGATCATGCCTCCTGAACCTGGTGGACTTCTTTGAGACAGTTACTCAGGCTATAGATAAGAGAAAGGAAGTACACACGGCTTACCTTGACCTTGCTAAAGCATTTGATACCATTCCCCATTCGGGTATTATTGATAAACTCACCAACCTGGGCATAAACCCTTACGTCACAAGATGGATCGCAAACTGGCTCTCAGACAGATCCCACAAAGTAAGACTAGCAGGATCTATGTCCGAATCCAGACCAGTAACAAGCGGTGTGCCTCAGGGCTCTGTCCTGGGGCCCCTCTTGTTTGGCATATACTTCTCTGAAGTACAGGCAAACACTGAAGGGCTGTGGCTGACCAGGTTTGCGGATGACTGCAAACTAGGTGCTATAATAGAGTCTCCGGCCGACATGGATATCCTCCAGAAGGGCCTTAATGAGACTAATGCATGGTATCAAAGCCATGGTCTCAAGCTAAATGCTAAAAAATGTGTAGTAATCCCCTTTGGAAAAAACAGAGTACCCGCGAACTACCACATAGGAGGTAACCCCCTGAAATCTGAAGTAGTAATAAGAGATCTAGGGACCCAAGTAGATAGTCAGCTTTCCTTTGATAACCATGTTGCCAAGGTGATTAGAAAATCCTTCTATGTGACCCATCTGATCACAAAAGGATTTGCATCAAGATCTAAGGATGTAATGGTGCCCCTCTACTCTTCCCTCATCAGACCCATTATTGAGTGCAATGCACCAATTGGTAGGTACCTGGCAAGGCATCTCCAGCAGCTGGAGAGACCACAGAGGTACCTCACTAAGAGGATTACTGGCCTCAAACAGTTGCCCTATGCAGCACGATTGAAAAAACTAAGGCTTTTCTCTGTTGCATACCGCCTTCTCAGAGGTGATCTCTGTCTAACATACAGAGCCATGTCCAACCCACAACTGCTGAACATGCTCCATCTTAGCAAAACCAAATCCACTCGAGCTACATGCTCTAGGGATATAAACCTCAGCACAACAATGAATAGAACATGCTGGAGGGATAGATTCCCTTCGCAAAGACTTCCTTTGCTATGGAACAAGGTCCCGATCGACATAAGACAGAGCCCCTCACTATCACTCTTCAAGAGGAACCTTGACAAGTGGATGGGTAACAGAAAGTTCACACCAGGGATCATACAAACAGCTCTACTAGATAGGGGCCAAGGGTACTAGCTGCTAGATCAAGGGCCTAGGGAACTAACCAAAGGGGTGGTGAATACCACACAATGTGGCTGGGCTAATATATGCCTTTGGGCAGATAGCCCAGTACCTACCTATGAACCTATATGTGGACCATGTCCAGGTTGTTTGTACTGCGGTGCTGACCTTTTGTTGTACACCGACAGGTAGCATGCTGTGTCTGCAGGGTATCCATCGGTCATTTGCCATTGACTGTTGCTACATTTCTGCATAGCGGGGTGGGACACACCTGACTGTTACTACTGTTCTACACAGGAGTGGGGGGGCACACCTGACTGTTACTCTATGTGTACGTTAGATGAGGGGGTGCACCTGACACTTGTACACATTTGCTATGACTGTACTGGTATGTCAGGTACCTCATTTCAGTCTGTAGTCTTACCTATCCTGCTGGCTAGGGCTTACCAGTGTAGTATAGATCCTAGCTTTGTTTACCTGCATATTAGTGTCTGACTTCCTAGCCTTCACAACTTACATCCAACTGCCTGGCCTGCTGCGGTCTGTCTGTGTAGGCCTGGGGGAGGAGTTAACCATAGGGCACATTCGGAGGCCATAGTACAGCATTTGTTTGTGTTTGTCTTCACCTGTCCTGCTGGCTGAGACTGTTGCCAGGTATATGATCCTTCCTGACTCTTATGGACACCCCTGTCGCTCAGGCCATTTCCTGAAGTGAGTTTTGTCACCCTGTGTAGTACTGGCTACTATGGTGACTCCAGTATGTGTTACAGATCTCATGTTGCCACTATAGGTGTCTGCTCTCTGCTGCCTTGACATCCGGCCACCCAATTCCCTTGCATGCTCACATCCATACCATAGCTACAGGTAAAACACATTCTACTCCATTTGATAATTTGTAGGTTGATTGACTTACATTGAGGGTGTGCCGGACTTGAGGATGGTGCTGGAGGGCTGCCTATGTCAGATGCACATAGTACACTCCCTATACATGGTTGGGCACAGGTAGTGTCATGTTTGGCATTCCTTTTACTGTCTCTGTGAGTCAGAGAGAGGTGTCATTCCCTGGGGCCCTACCCTGTCAGAGCATATGCTATGTGCTGCCTCTTTGCCAAGGCCAGGGCATACTGGGCACACCCCCTTCTGCCTACTGGAGCAGGCTCAGGTTGTTCTTCCTTCGAGTCACTCTGTACCTGTACAAGCCTTGGCATTGGTGGGGGGCTGTGTGGCCCTGCCCCATGCTGTTTCTGCTGCAGCTGTTTCCACAGGATCATATTGTGTAGCATAGCACATACCATTACTATCTGGGTACATGTACCTGGTGAATACTGCAGGGATCTACCGGATGTGTCCAGACACCGGAACCGTGACCTGAGCACCCCAAACACACGCTTTATTATATGTCTGGCCTGTGCGTGTGCATCATTATGGCGTTGTTGTTCAGGTGTGTGTGCATTTCTGATGGGTGTCATCAGCCACAACTCCAGTGGGTACCTAGCATCCCTCACTAGGTGACCGTAGGGGATGTCCACATCGGCAAATCTGTGGTACAGCTATATCAGTTGCCATATGTGTGAATCATCATAGCTTCCAGGGCAGCCAGCACACACATTTAGTATAATGCCCTGGGCATCACGTATGACCTGGCAGTTGATGGAGGGGATGCCCCTGCAGTTGATGTAGGCCCTACCCTGCTCACCGGGTGGTGCTTTGATGCATAAGTGCGTGCAGTCTATAGCACCCACTACCCCAGGGTAGTTAGCTATTTGGTGGAAGAGACGCACATTGTGGGTCAACACCTCACGTGTGTTGAGGAAATATAAGTGCTCATTGGCATGTGCTGACATGACATCCAGGAAGTGGTAGAATACTCTGGATGCTGATGCTTGTGAGATGCTCATGTTAACCCCAGTTGTAGTTTGGGAGGTACCTGTGGCTAGTATACCTAGGACTACACATACCTTGGTATCCACTGGGATGGGTTCCCCTCGGCCAGTGTGGTGTGTCAGGTGTGACCTGCACAACTCAATGATTTGCTCTAGGAGGTCTCTGTCCACCCTATAGCGCTCCACTATCTCTAGCTCATGTAGCCCCTGGTAGGTTACCCTGGGTCTGCACACTCTTCTATGTCTCCTCACTATGGGTTGTTCTGCAGCATTGACATCCTCACCACCCTCAGCCTCTTGCACATGTTGTTCTATGTTGGCTGCTGCAGACCTTCTCGTTTTGTAGGTTTAGTTTTAAAATTTCCCCGCTTGTATACACCGGTGGTGTAGAGTGTGGAAAAACCAGGGGGGGAGTAGGTATTTGCTAGGTTTATAGTGGTGTTCTAGGTTGGGCTGGTCTACTTCCTGTGTGATTAGCTGATTCTGATACATTTCACCTGGCGGCTCAGCTAGTTCTCCTTGATTACCTTCCTACTGCTGTTTTCCCTTCCCATTGCCTCCCTGTTTAGGTCCGTGTGTGCCCCATGCAAACGGAGTGCTCAAATGTGCACAGAGCTGCTTTTTCCTGGTTTAACTTCCTTTTTCTTCCTGTACAACCCCCACACTCGCTTCCACTTTGTAAAGAATGCTAGGCAGGTTTAGACACACCTGTGCTATGCTAGGAGTTATCCCAAGCCACATGTCTCCAATCCACTTACAGTATTCCTGACAAACCCCCCCATGATGTCACCTATATCCTAGTCTTGCACACAGCTATTTATACTCTTACACTCTTGAGACCTGCATCACACCCTGGGAAAATCTGGGATTCACTAACCCTTCCCTCATTTGCATAGGATTGCCTGCTAATGCATAGTTACATGTCCCACACTGAGCCTCCCCCCTTAGCAACCATTACTCACTGGCCAGGTTGTCTTATGACTGCCATTGACTTGCATGGTAGAATACTGATTTTAGTTAGAATGCTTATTTTAGGTTTATTTTATTAATTTCCCCCCGATCCCATTTGCCAGTCACTGCCCTATGCTTAACCAGGCGAGATCGGCAAAAAGAAAATTAAAAGTTGTTTACTTTATGCCAGTGACCTTCTGCTTGGACATTGGCATGCTTCCTCAATGATATGCAGCCTTTATTTGGCGCTGTCATAGCTCCGTTTTGTAGATTGCAAAACTGTACTCGGTTACTAACCGAGTACATTTCTGCACACTGTATGTGTACGGACAGTTGCCAGCTTCCTGGATTGCATATTACCCTCATTTGCATGATTTTCACCTGCAAATGAGGGTAATTTGCATACAGGACCTCGGTCCGTGCAGGATTAGCCTAAGAGCTCACGTGCACTTCCCGGGAGCTTGTTCCTGGATCGCACATCGACCATATTGCCAAAAATAGCTCTTAAACTAATCCTGCATGCTATAAAGGGCTTTGTAAATCCGGGGGAATGTCTTAGCTTTCCCAGATCTTTCATTTTAAATTTAGCTTTGAGCATTTCCTTTACATCATTTAGTGATTCATTGTCACTAGCTGCTATAATGAGATTGTCAACCCATATAATTAGGACTGTTTTCTCATTTTCAGCTTGTCTAGTGTATACACAGTGGTCTGCGGAGTTTTGGATAAAACTATTTTCACAGAGATAATCATGCAACATTTAGTTCCAGTTACGCCCTGATTGTTTCAGTCCGTACAATGACTTATTCAGTTTACAAACCAACTTTCCATCATTATTTGATTTCTTTTCAAAACCTTCAGGTTGCTCCATATACACCTCACAGCCAATAGGAGCAAGTTAACAGACTGTTTGTACATCCATCTGGTGCAATTCTAAATCATACTGAGCTGCCATCTGCATTAGACGTCGTACAGATGTCATACTCGCAGTTGGTGCAAATGTTTCATTATAATCTATGCCAGCGACTTGACTGTAGCCTTTAGCTACATATCTAGCGTTGTTAGTCTCAGTATTATCTGCATTGCCTTTTACCGTGAAAACCCACCTAACCCCACTGCATTTTTATCTTCTGGCAGTGTGGTGAGTGTAAATGTGTTGTTTTCCTTTAAAGACTTAAGTTCCTCCTTCAAGGCTTTGACCCACTTTTCCGAGTTAGACGAAGTTATGGCTTCTTTAAAGTTCTGTGGTGTGTTGCATATTAATCGGTAACAATAGTCAACATTAACTGTCACATAATCGTCATTTTCAACTTTACACTCATAGTCTTTCAAGTATGCAGGTGGTTTTCTCTCTCTTTTAGAGTAGTGTGTCTCCTGCCTTTCCTTTTCTTGCCTTACTATTGTGTCTTGACTGTCAGCTTTTGACTCTGATTTAAAATGCACACTTATTCTGGTATTAAGATCTTCATCTATCACTTCTGGGTCTGTCTGAATCTGGCATTCAGCTACATTCTTAGTAAAGAACATGACTAACCTGTGTCTAAGGACCCTTCCTGTGTCAGGATAATAGACCAGATATGATGGGCTGTTTTTATCATATCCGACAAAGATCCCCTTATCACATCTTGGGTCTAACTTCTTTTTATTTTGTCTGTATGCATAACACACTGATCCAAATTCTCTCATCCTTGAAAGATCAGGTTTCTTTCCTGTTAGCATAAAGAATGGGGTCTGCCCCACATGCCTGTTATAACATCTGTTGCGAATAAAAGCAGCAGTCATTACTGCATATGTCCACAACTCTTTAGGTAAGTCACTTTCTATCAACATACACCTTGCCATTTCGAACAGTGTTCTCCAGTTTCTCTCTGCAGTCCCATTCGGATGGGGTGAGTAAAGTGTGGATGTTTCATGTCTTATGACATTTTTACTCAATAGTGACTAAAAGTATTTCGACATGAACTCAGTGCCATTATCTGATCTGATACTCTTTACCTTCCCATAAGGAGTTGAATCTGCATTAAACTTTTCAGTCGCCTTGACTGTATCACTCTTGGCTTTCAGAAAGTACACAAATGTTACACCCGAGTAGTCATCAGTAAATGCTAAAGTGTAATTAAAGCCATCTTTTGCTACTGGCTCAATTGGGCCTGCCAAATCAGTATGGACTAATTCAAACACTACTTTTGCTCTTGCATCTGGTTCTCTGCTTCTGCTCTGTACAAATTTCCCTTGCATACAGGTTGCACAATCTAGGTTAGGTCTCTCAGCTTTACCTTTAATTTTCATTCCTTTTACCACTTTTTCTAATTTTGACACATTTTAGAAATTACAGTGACCAAGCATTTTATGCCATGCTTGAATGTCATAACAGCTCTGAGATGCATCATAATGTGTCTCAGTATCACTTTCTTCATCATATGTGTCTAAATAATAGAGTCTTTCAGACTCAATTATGTCAAACCTAGTGCCATTTTTATAGAAGAGTTGGTCCTGGCCTTGTTTAAAGTTGATCGAGGCCCCCTTGGATGTTGCTGCATTAACAGAAAAAATGCTTTGTGGATGCGTCGGGATATACAGCACCCGAGTCATCATCCCCTTTACTTTGCGCCCCTCTGTGTTTAGCAGCCATACCTCTGCATTACCCCTCTTCTGTGCGGCCCCACAGGTTCTTGTTCTGTCAGCTAATTCCACAGTGTGTTCCTCCATTTGGAAAGTTGCATCAAAGCATTTAAAATTTTTCAGGTCATTAATTATGTGTGACGTGGCACCAGTGTCTACCATTAATCCCTTCTGTTTTAACTCATGAATTTGATGCTCATTTATTCTGAAGACAAATGTGTGATCATCCGCATCAGTTGCTTGTTTCACATTATCTTTCTTCTTTTGTCTACAGTTACTGTCCCTGTGGCTAGAATTTTTGCACAAACTACACCACTGTCTCTGGCCTTTATCTTCTCTCCAGGATTCTCGTGCCTTATGTCCCTTTTGGCCACAGCTATAGCATATGATCTCTGCTTTTACCCTTTACCCAAGGCCACTTGCTTTCATCACATTATCATTACTTATGTTGGCATTAAATTTCTTGGTATGTTCATAGCTTCTCAACCTTGTTTTGAACTCACCAAAACTCAACTTATCATCATCTTGTGTGATGTGTACTGCAAATGGTTTAAAAGTTTCAGGCAACCCTTTCAGAATCATCGCAATTAGTAATCCATCACTGAGCTTCTCCCCAGCATTTCTAAGCGCTGTAATGGCCGTCTCAGCCCTAATAATATAGTCTGTGACACTTTCACTGATGGCCTTCTGGAGGTTTGTTAATTCGGTGTATAGGCTAATTACCCATGGCTTCCCTTTCCCAGCATAATGGTCTTTCAGGATCTGAAGCACTTCTCTACCATCGTCTGCGGCCTCTCTCATGACAAGGGACAAACTTTTGTCATCTAAGAACTGTATTAGTTCTGCATATGCCTCCTCATTTTTCTCAGCATCGTCATTGCCTTCCTCCTCATTCTCGTCGTCTTCTGCATCCTGCTGCACATTTTGCAAAATGGTGCCTTTCAGCCCTAGCAAATGCAGGTGCCCCAGAAACGTTGTCTCTCACAACTCGTAATTCTTCTCATCTCTGTCGAAACATAGTCTATGCCATCGGCTTCCTACTTCCCTCCTGGGCCCATAACCTGTTGGCAGTATCATCTTAAGGGTAAGAAAGTTGGGTTAGACATACATTTACAGAGGAAAATAAACACATGTGAAGGCAATTAATCTGGTTAAAAACAGAAGAGGGGAACAACCCTTGCTTCCTCCGTTATTATAAAGCACATGGTCATGTGACCTCTCTTGACCTCTCCACACCAATGACATCTGTGTATGAGCACACATACAATCATTCACTCTCTTTATTATCAGCCAATAATACTTCAGTGGAGTACAGTGGTGAGATTAGCAATGCCAACGCAGATGGGCTATCAAGACAGGGAATGGGGTAAGGTATACCCAGATAGACCTAACTCTCTCAAGCAACGTTTCTCAAGGGTCACTTGAAAAACTAGCTTGAGTTCTCTGGGGGGGAGGGGGAATATGTGAAGGCTGACAGCCTAGCTAGATAGAATGTTGTAGATAATTCTATGTTATTTGTAAATATTAATATAATCCACATGATTGTTTTATAAATGTAAAGAGAACTATATGTTATGATTAAACTATATGTTGTACTGAGCTTCAAAAATGTAACCACAGTGCACTCTGCTGGAAGAAAGCTGATAAGTCAAGCATTGTATGACTGATCTCAAGCTCAGAGACAGGATGTCTAGTCCAAGAAATTCTTTCTATTGTCTTGATTTAAAAGATAATTACTAAGGTTTTACATGTATAATGTCTTTTATTGCTGTGGCTTCCTGGCCAGCTGCAGATTACTAAGAAATGTAAATTTTGAGTTTCTGTTAGCCTGGGAACCAGAGAAGTGTCAAGAATGATGTAATGTGAAATGACTCAGCAGTATTGTGTTATCAATTTAAGACTTTCTGAGAGAGAGAAAATTAAGCATTTTGGATTTTGTCTGAACCTGAACACATCAACTCACCAGTACTCTACCTTTGCTCTGTAATTAGGATCTTAGATCTTAGTACTTCTCTTAGAGTTATATAGAAATTTAGCAAGATTAGTCTGTTTTCTATATTTATGTCAGACCATTCTACAGTATTATTTTAAAGCATTTTCCTGTGATTTCTGAACTCTGTAATGTCATTGTGTTGAAGTAATAAGATTTGTCTTGTGATTTTATTATTTATTATTAAATATTTTTAAACCTTTCAAATGTGTCTGTTTTGTGTAGAGATACTTTAAGCTCTTAGAGTACATTGCACGTATTTGTTGATACTGTCCAAGCCACTACAATAGCTTTAGCCCTGGGTCACACTTACTATTTGGATAACAGTAACATTACACAGTGAAATTGGTCACCCTTTGGGAAGGGCCTTATTAGTAGCTGATAAGAGTAGTTGGTGGCAGTGATTACTACCTTATAGCCTGGCAGGAGGGGGCATAGCTGGAGAACCTGTGCAAGCCTTCCCCAGGAGTGTCTGTGTGTTTGTATATAAACCAAATCTCAAAGTGTGTGTGCCAGGTCTATATCACGTAGTCAAAATTCTGTAAGTTCGAACACCATATGTTCGAACCTATATGTTCGAACTTACAGAATTTCAAATACGTACAAAAAAAAAAAGTAAATAAAACACCAGAAAAGAAAATAAAGGGTTATAAGCAGGGGGGCAAGCCCCCTACACCCCCACGTGGGTGCTGCACCCCCAACACCCCCCACTCTTTAAATATACCAACTCTGAGACCACACTACAATGCGGTAAAGGGAATTTTCCCTTTATTGCACTGTAGCATGGTCTCAGAGTTGGTATATTTAAAGAGTGGGGGGTGTGGGGGGTGCAGGGGGCAAGCCCCCCTGCTTACAATTGTCAGGAAGTTGTTCCTGTTTTTTATTTATTTTTTTTGAATTCGAAGTATGACAACTTCGAACATATGGTCTCGACCATATAACGTTCAAAGTTGTCATACTTCGACTACGTAATATAGACCCGTGTGTGTCAGCTGCTTGGGTAGGGACACGAAGCACTGGTTGGACAGAGAGGGTACTGGAGGTTTTGGCTTGACTACTCAGCTGAGATATGAACCCTATAGCTGTGCCAGTGAGGAGTATTACTGGGGATCTGGAGAGAAAGGCAGAAATGAGCCCCAGACTGACTGTGATCTCTGTGTGCTCTTAAGGGAAGTTGTACTTTACTGCGTGTGCACTTGTTATCCTTCCCAATGTGCCCGCCCCTCACTGGTGCTAGTGGTAAGGATTGAGGCTCCTAGATTACTGGGCCAGTGCATGGGCATCACAGCATTGTAGTGGGGAATGAAGGACATATCCACTGGCAGAGTACTGCTGGCTAGTACAATTCATCACGTTGTGGTTAAATGAACTGTGACATTCATATTTTGGCCAAAAGACTGATGATGTAACAGTCAGCAGTAAAGTGTAGGTAAGCCCTCAGCCATGACATTTTAATCTCCATTCAGAGGAAAGTTTCTCTTAGGGCTCCTGAGTTGCAAAATACCTTTAAGAAACTGTTGGCTACAAATGAGAAGTTAAAGGAGGAACTGGGAAAGAGAGTACAACTGGGCATTGCTAGACTTGCAGAAAGTATATTACAAGATTTAAGAATGATGATTTAGTTAGTCCTGATATGGTTCAAAGAATAAGTGCAATAACGCAAATCTGAACAGTGTCTGGACTCACAAAAGGGTCCTCAGTGGGAGTAGGTGTGCTTCAGGTCTCATCTCTCAGCCCACTGCTGTTCATACTGCTGATGAACTGCATTAACTATCAGGTTAGAGGAGACAGAATGACAAAGCTGCTGCATGCAGATGATGTGGTATTATAACCATATTCTGAACAGGAACTTCAGCAAATGATAGGAAAATGGAATGCAAAACTGAAGGCATATGGGATGAAACTGAGTACAGACAATAGAGTTGTTATGGGAATCTGGGGAAAATCAGAAGGAGCTAAAAATTGAAGCTAGTGGAACAGGTTAATACCTTCCATGTATCTGGGAGGGGTGGTTAAGGAGAATGGAAGTTTGAAATAGGAGGTCAAAGCTAGGATCAGAGGGTTTGCAGCTAAGTGGCTTAGAGTGTCAGGGGTTGTGTGTGAGAGAGATGAATAACAGAGAAGCTGAAAAGTAACATGTACAAAACACTGATGCAACCAGTACTTCTGTATGGCACAGAAACCTGGGTTATGAAGGCATAGAAGTTAAGGAACTTAGAGGTGATGGAGATGAAGTGCCTAATATGGGTGGTATGATGCACACTGTGGGACAGACAAAAAATATATAACAGCAGAAAGCAAATTAGCTTCAGTTGCAGAGTAAGTCAGAGAGAACACAGTACAGTGCTTTGGGCAAACGCTGGACAGCAGAAGACATTTTGGAAAAGAAGATTTGGGAGAGAAAGGAAGAAAACAAGAAGAAATCAGGGCATCCAGCAAAGAGACTAATTGGATTTGACCTCAGAACCAAACCCCACTACATCTGGGCGGCACAAGTGTCTGATTTCTGCACTTAAATTAGACTGTGCTAGTGCTGATTTAAATATTCATCTCTATTCTTTGTGCTGTGGTGGATTTCTATATTTAGACCTACTTTAGTCTGTTATCTCCTACATATGTACATACGTACAAACAAATATTTCAGGCATGGGCAAGAATGCCTTTCTAGTCAGCTAATATACCAAAATAGACATGCACATAATAAGCGTTCAAGTTGTTTTTAAATATCTAAACAGAGCTTGCTGTAATATGGTTTGGTAGTATATTCCATGCATCAGCTACTCTCTGAGAACCAGTAAGCACATTCCTAATTCCTATATAATCTCCTGTTGTTCACGACAATCTCCTACATAGGTTGTCTGATGATTCTCTGCTACTTTTTGATAACCCCAAACATTCTTGGTAGGGGATGAGGTGCTGCTATTGTTCTGGGCAAGACACTGCTACTGGTTGCAAGGGCATTGTGTTGTTTGACTGGCCTGTGTGCTCTGGTTTATTCTTTAAACTCATGGGGTCTGCCAACATTGTTGCTGTACTCTGCAGGGCTGATACTAAGTAAGGACACCTTAAGAACCCTAATCAGACTTGAGCTCAGAACCAAACCCCATTACATGTGTGAAGCACTGCGTTATTCCAAAGCAGTGTTGTGCATTGTTGAGAACTAAGACAAACACAAGTGCTCACACATATGGTTCTGTAAAAAAAAAACAATGAACTCATGTCACCTCTGACACTTAGGTATTAGGTATTGTAATAAGAGGGAACAGTATCCACTTGGGCACATCCACACCACTACTGTGGATTCTTGCAGATGACCGAGTGAAGTTGTGTACAGTTGCGGATGCATGAGCACAGCTGAGTGCACCTAAGAACATTTGCAGAGAGCCATATCACGCAGCGTTGAGTTCTGTCGTGCTGTGGGCGTATTGTTTATTTTTCTCCTTCACTATTTTTGCCAGTTGTGGGAATTTTGAGCCTAAGTCTCATTCTTGCTATGACCTGTACATTTGTAGTAAAACTGTAGTTGTGGCATACAAACCAATTTATAGTTGCTATCTTCAAGAAACCATTACAACTGCAGTTGCTTTTACTGTCTTTTATACTCATCATTTCCTGTCAACTGCAGGCATTGCAAGTTCAAGTTCAATTGTAGCTGAAGACTAGTGGTTGTCTCATTACTGTACAAAGCTATTGTGGTGCCGTAACCAAATAATTTTGACAAAGCTGTTGTGGTGCCTTAACCAAATCGTTTTGACTAAGCTGTTGTGGTGTCACTCAAGCCAATTTGCTTGTACTAATCTGTCTTTGTGGTACAAAGCCAAGTTGGTAGTTACTGCTTCACATACTCATTAGTTGTTGCTACACTTTTATTGACCTTTGCACCCTTCATTTATTGTTACTGTATGTGTAAAATTGTGGATCTCTTGCCTTGGCTCATTATTCATCCTAGTGTTCTAATATATAGACCCTACTTATAAATTAATATCATTACCACTCATTAGTATTCTCTGTTTCACCAGGCACTACATGTCTTGAAGTCCCTGTTTACCTCACCATTTGTTGCCTGCCTGATAGCATTGTAACAGTGAGGCAATGCAATACCTGCCTCATGCTCACTGACAGTTGTTTGATTCTTCTTGTAGATGATTCCATGTGTGAAAGTTGCAAATCTCTACTAACCTTGGAGGTCATTCTTTCTTCAAAGACTGTAGAGTGTGACCAGCATGTTGTTAGTTCTAACACTCACTTCAAGCAAGCATACTCACCATGTACAAGGCAAACAAACAAATACGTCTTCTTATGGTGAGGTACTTAAAAAGTCCCTGCCTAAACCACAAAGGCCTCCCAGATGAAGATATGGTATACAGGACACTGAGTATCAAACTAACAAACAAATAACATGCACAGACATGACAGAAAACACAACTACAACAAGGGGTCTCTCAACTGGTAGGCCAAAGCCCTTTAGGCAGCATGGCTGAGATAATACATTTAGTAATGTCTTAGTCAAAAATGACTCTATAGTCAGATGTATAGAGGCACCACTCACCAAGCTTAGCAAAGACAGACTGATGGTAAGTTTCCTCCCAGGTACTAGGAACTGCAATGTCACTAGGGACCACAAGTCCCTTCACCCTAAGTATACGTATGACATGGTTATTGCACATGTGAAAGTGAATGATTGAGGCATACCTCCTTGAAACGTATGAAGAGAGACATGGCTGACCTTTCAGAATATGCATCTGAAATTGATATGAAGTGAGTATAGAACAGTATCCTACCATTACCAAGAATGATGCCACAATACAAACAAAAGATGACTGACTACAATTAATGGTTTATCTATTTGTGAGATTTTATAGAGATCCAATATATATATATATATATATATATATATATATATATATATATATATATATATATATATATATATATAATTGCAACTTGCTACAGCTCCCCCACCATGACCCAGGATTCCCACTCCTCATTTCTTGATACACTGGAAAATATTAGGGTACAACCCAACACCCTAATAATGGGCAATTTCAACTACCCCACCATTAACTGGGAAAACTACCCATGTACCAACTGTTTTGCTCAACGTTTTCTGGAATTCATAAATTCCAATGCCTTGGATCAACTTATCCACACCCCCACCAGGGTCAATATCTTATACCTGGTCATTACCAACACGGCTGACTGGTGTTCCACACCAGAGGTCAATTCCTCGTTGGTCAGATCCGACCGCAAGCTAATCAGCCTAGACATCCACAACCCGCCCCCACCCCCCATTAGGGAAGCCACCATAAAAAATTTCTCCAAAGCAAACTTCACGCTTCTTAAGACAGAAGTGGCAAACTTCACAACACCCCTGCAGACGGACAATAGAGGTACAACTGCTGAATCCTGCACAAATTCACTTTATAAGCACTTACACAAGTGCATGAATCGTGCTATCCATAACAGAACCAATATGCTATCCTCCAAAAAAAGGAAGCCAATCTGGTGGTCCCCTGCCATAAACAAACTCTACAACAGGAGAAAGAAACTGTTGCAAAAAAGAGTAAAATTCCATGACTGGAAGAACTCCCTGGTCAGCCTCAGTAAGAAGCTGAGATCCCTCATAAAATCCTCCAAAGCTAGTTACGAAAATAAAATTGCCACTGATTCTAAAGACAACAACAAAGCATTCTATAGCTATGTCAAGAATCTTAATGGCAACATTCAGATCTGCTCTGAGTTACAGCACAATGGCACTAAATATACAGAACCAACTGATATTGCCAACATCCTGGTAGATAGGTTCATTGCTAACTTTACCCCCCCTCACCCCCTAAAGGGCCTATCTCTATAACAGAAGAATGCAAAGTTCCTGTAATCATGGCTGCACAGGTAAAAAAACACACTCTCCAAAGCTAAGAACACAGCATCCATGGGACCTGACAACATCCCAGGCTGCATTCTACATGAACTACAGAATGAACTGGCACCCCACCTAAGCACCATGTTCAATCATATCCTCACCTCAGGCTTTGTGCCCACTGAATGGCACACAGCAATGGTTATCCCACTCCACAAAGGGGGAGCCACCACGGACCCCGGGAACTACCGCCCCATTAGCCTAACTAGCCTGGTCTGCAAGGCCATGGAACATATCATCATGGAACTTATAAACAAAGACATTGATAATCCCCAAACTCTGGACCCCACCCAGTTCGGGTTTGTAAAAGGCTGATCATGTCTCCTAAACCTGATCAACTTCTTTGAAGCAGTCACCAAAGCCGTAGACAAGGGTAAGGTGGTTCACACAGATCTAGATCTTGCCAAGGCTTTTGACACCATCCCCCACTCTGGAATTATAGATAAACTCACTAAACTAGGTATAAATCCATATGTCACAAGATGGGTTGCCAAATGGCTCACTGACAGAACCCACACTGTGAAAGTAGCAGACTCCAAATCCGACTTCAGACCAGTGACAAGTGGAGTACCACAGGGTTCAGTCCAGGTTCCTCTCCTGTTTGGTATCTACTTTTCTAAAGTACAGGCTAACACAGAAGGTCTTTGGCTAATGAAGTTCGCAGATGACTGCAAACTAGGAGCCATAACTGAAACTCCTAACTATGTGGACATCCTACAAAAGGGCCTCACTGAGACAGATGCCTGGTGTCAAAGCCATGGCCTCAAGCTCAGTGCCAAAAAGTGCATTGTCATCCCCTTTGGTAAAAACTCTGTACCCATGAGCTACCACATAGGTGGTAATCTACTTAACACCGAAAGTGTGATAAGAGACCTTGGGACACAGGTGAACAGTAGTCTCTGCTTTGATAATCACATTGCCACAGTAGTCAGGGAATCCTTCTATGTGGTACACCTCATCACAAAAGGTTTCTTCTCATCCAGGAAAAAAGAGATCATTGTTCCCCTCTACTCGTCACTCATTAGACCCATTATAGAGTACAATGCCCCTTTTGGTATATACCTCACAAGACATCTACAACAACTGGAAAGGCTGCAGAAATACCCCACAAAGAGGATTGCTGGTCTCAAACAGATGCCCCATGCAGACCGTCTCAAAAACTCCAGCTTTACTCCATTGCATATCGCCTACTCAGAGGCGATCTTTGCATAACATACAAAGCTATGTGGAACCCAGAGCTGTTGGACATGCGCCACTTAAAGAAATACCAATCCCTCCTAGCTAAACCTTGTCACCACAATAAACAGAACATGCTGGAGGGATAGATTCCTGTCCCAGAGACTTCCCATACTCTGGAACAAACTACCTATCTATATCAAACAAAGCTCCTCATTAGCACTCTTCAAAAAAATATTGATGATTGGATGGGAAATAGGAAATTCACCCGGGGGATCACCTCTGTGGCTCTGCTTGATAGGGGCACAGGAAAATAATTTTCTTGGGTGGTGAAAGCCATGGTACCTTTTTGGCTAGGCTTGTATAGGCCCTAGGGCCGATAGCCTAGTACCTACCTATGAACCTCTGAACCTATATATGGATTCATATCACTTCACTGAAAGACCATTTCACTGACACCCATTTCACTGAGATCAAATCACCTAAAGTTCATTTCACCTAAAACTCATTTCACTGACAAGTAGTACTTTAAGGCAAGTCAAAAGTATATGTCCTTTTCCCCACTGTAGTGCGATCCTGGTGTTAGTATATATAGTTAGGGGTGTGTGTGGTTTTCTGTTGTCTGGTTTTGTTTTACATTATTTGGTAAAACCCAACTAGGTGGGTGGGGGTTATGCCCCCCACCCCCCAACTATGTATACTAACACCAGGATCACACTACAGTGAGGAAAAGGACATTAGTTTTAGGTGAAATGAACTTTAGGTGATTTGGTCTCAATGAAATGGGTGTCAATGAAATGGTCTTGCAGTGAAGTGATACGAATCAATATATATATATATATATATATATATATATATATATATATATGTGTGTATATATATATATATATATATATATATATATATATATATATATATATATATATATATATGTGTGTGTATAATAGCCTGGGAGGAGATGATTGACACTGGCTGCTTTGCTAGAGATGACCTGCTGGACTACACCTCTCCCATCTTGGCTTCTGTATATTAGTTAGAATGTTTTCTCCCCTATACTGCCTTTTTAGGCAATGTCATTCTCCTCCTATTACCTATATAGCCAATCAAAACCAAAACTACATAAAGCTAGCACTGCTCAATGCTGGAAGTCTATACAAGAAGTTGCACTCCTTACAGGCATTCCTAATGTTTGAAAATAGGAATGTCTGTGTAGTTACTGAAACATGGTTTCAGAACAGCAATAACACCCTCTCAATGCAGGGTTTCAGTACCTACCACTCATTCAGACCCAACATGGAAAATTACAATGTTAATGGAGGGGTCATGTCTGTTTTCCTTAGAAGCCTTCTCATCTCCAGACTTAAAAGCCAAGGTGCACTTGAACCCCTGCATATCCTTTTCTCAGTAAATAGAGCTCTGTACCATACCATAGCCAGCTACCATACTAACTCCATTTTGCCTGCAGCCAGTGAGGCATATGTAAACAAACTGACATCCCTCCCTATCGGACCTACCACTATATTTTGGGAGACTTCAGCTATCCTTCCAATAACTGGGAAACCAGTACCACCTCAAATAAATACGCACAAAGTTTCCTGGAGTTCATTAATGTCAGTTTCCTAGACCAACTGCTTCACGCCCAACTATGGGTTCAAAAATATTGGACCTAATTCTCCCCAATAAAGTCAGCCTCCTTGTGCTCAACACCTACAGTTACCACATCACTGGTCAAATCTGACCTCCATTTGGTGACATTCACTATGAAGGTAAAACCTGACTTACCACAAAATACTTCTGTTTATAGACACTATGATAAAACAAACCTAATTCAGATATCTGATGACCTGATGAAATTTAACTGCCCTCCTCACTATGATGATCCCATTCAACATACTGTCACATCTGAGGATAATTTATATACCTAACTCAAAGCATGCATTGAAGCATCTCTCCCTATAAGACAAATATAATGCCAAATTTAGGAATACCCCCATGGTGGAATTCTAGTGTAAACAAACTGTACAACAAGAGGAAGAAATTAATTGTACATAAAGGCAAACTTAATACCTCATCATCTACTAATGAATGCAAAAAATCAGCAAAGAACTCAGAATTAAAAATAAATCATCTAGAATTAAGTACAAATTGAGAACTGCCACCTCTGCCAAGAACAATAGAAAGCCTTCTTCATCTGTGTCAGAAACCTTAGAGGTACTGCCCAGCAATGTGTAGAGCTAATACATGACAGCAACAGTTGCTCTTCCTCTGAGAATGTAGCCAACATATTAGCAAACAAATTAAGCTTTAAAGTTACTCCCCCTACCTCTCTCCCTGACATTCCCCATCCTATTAGCACTCCCACACCATCCACTGTGATCACTTCAGAACAAGTCCTGAATGCTCTCTTCAAGTCCAAAAGCACTTGTGCCATGAGTCCTGACAATGTGCTTGGCTGCCTTCTTGTCAACACCAAACACTGTCTGGTAGACTTGCTTTTAAACCTATTTAGCCTCAGCCTTTCCACTGGACTCATGCTGAGGAATGGAGAACTGTGCTAGTCAGCCCACTCCAAAGGGGGGGGGGGGGGATTCACTGATCCAGGAAACTATAGCTCTGTAAGCATCTCCAGCATGTAAAACACTGGAACTCATGGTTGCAAAACTTATTAACAAGGACATGGGTAGTGTATAAGCCCTGAACCCAAGCCAGTTTGGATTTGTTATAGGGAGATACTGCCTTCTAAACTTGACAGGCTTCTTTGAATAAGTCACTGATATATCTGATGTAAGCAAATCAGTTCACACTACCTGGAACTGGCCAAGGCCTTTGATGTCATCCCACATTCTGGCATTATTAATAAGCTTCTTCTTCTTCTCCTTTCAGCTTTTCCCAGTTAGGGGTCACCACAGCGGATTACCTGTCCACTCATGATTGGCAGTGGAGTTTTACGGTGTTGAGTTGCCAGCCCGGCACACAACCTTCCACAGAAGACACACACATGCACGCACTCATGTCTAGGGCCAATTTAGAGAATCCAATCCCCCTACAGCATGTCTCTGGAATGTGGGAGGTAACCGGAACACCCAGAGGAAACCCACGCAACCACAGGGAAGACATGCAGACTCCACACAGAAGGCACCCCAGCCGAGAATCGAACCGGAGAACCTCTTGCTGTGAGGCAGCAATGCTAACCGTTGCACCACCGTGGCTGCACAGCATTATTAATAAGTTAATCAAACTAAATGCGATACTCTGTGTTACCAGTTGGATAGCAAACTGGCTAATGGACTGAGTACAGTCTATTACTGTGGAAGGCATGCTCTCGTCAAAAAAGGTAGTTACCAGTGGCATCCCCTAAGGATCTGGTCTAGGTCCTTTTTGTTATTTACTTCTCTGATAGCAAGGCTGACACCATGTGCCTGTGGTTTACTGAGTTTGCAATGACTGCAAGTTGGAGCTGTCATTATCTCCCCACTTGTTTTTTAAATTCTTCATGAGGGACTAACATGTACTAATAAGTGGTGCCTGTACCATGGCCTACAACTAAATGCCAAGAAATGCAACATTGTGTCCTTTGGCAAAACTTAAACTAAATGCCAAGAAATGCAACATTGTGTCCTTTGGCAAAACTTAAACTAAATGCCAAGAAATGCAACATTGTGTCCTTTGGCAAAACTGAACACCCTTCTACCTGCCACATAGGTGATACCCCTTTGAATGTTGACTCAGTCATTAGCGACCTGTGTACGTTCATTGACAATGAACTATCTTTAGACCACAATGTATACACTGCTGTTAGGAAATTCTTTTACCTAGCCAGACTAATCGTTAGGGGTATTTCTTCCACATCTAAACAAGTTATCATCCCTCTCTACATCTCCCTTGTCAGGCCCATAACAGAGCATAATAGTACCTTTGTTATATACTTCTCTAAGCATATGAACCAGCTTGAGAGACTGCAACATTTTCTCACTATGATAACCAATAGAATGTCTTCCTTAAGTTACCAGACCACCTTAAAACTCTCTCTCTTTTCTATTTCCTAAAGACTCTTGAGCGGTGAACTCTGTTTAGCCTACAGGGTCTTGAAGGATCCAGCCCTATGAAACCTCCTGCACATTTACAAAACTAATGGCATCTTCAATATCAACTGACTCAAGAGATCTTAACTTCTATCCGTCCATCCACAGCCCATTTTCCCACTTTTGTCTGGGTATCACATCAACAGGGACAATCATCTAGAGGTAAAGTTCACACTACAGGGTGACTGGCCACACACATGCAAGTACACACTCCTGCAGCCAATTTAATATGTCCAGTCCACTTACTACATGCCTTTGGAATATGGGAGGAAACCACAGCACCCAGAAAAAAACTCATGCCAACACAGTGAGGACATGCAGACTCTCTACAGAAGGCAACCCAGCTGAGAATCGAACTGGAAAACCTCTTGTAGGGAGGTGACAGTACTAAGCTCTGTGCTACTATGCCACCTCAACCAAAACATAAATAGGACCTGCTGATGAGATACACACATACTTTAGCACATGTGCCCAAGCCATGGGAATATTTCATAAATATAAAGATAGACTTTATTCATATTCCTTAATGACAGACTTTTTCATACATTTTGGTTGTTGTCTATGTGTTTTCTGCATGGAAAACAGCCTTTCAACAGTTAAAGTAAATACCTTGACTGTTTCAAAAAAGTTAATTTAGGAAAATAGCCCAAGGTTTGGTATTCCTTACACTATTAATGTTGATCAAGGCACACGTTTTACTAGTAAAGTTAAGAACTTGTATATGCTCTGAGTTAGTGCAAAATGACAAAAAAATTCACTGAACCCACAGACATTGTCAACATCCTGGCAGAAAGGTTCAGTGCAAACCCCCCCCCTTCCCCCCCCAAAAGAGCAAATGCCTATCCCAATAGAGTGTAGCCTTCCTGAGATCACAGATGCACAGGTGAGAGCTGCCCTCTCCAAAGCAAAAAAAAACAGCATCAATGGGACCAGACGGTGTCCCGGGCTGCGTCTTACACGAGCTCCAAGAAGAACTAAACCCTCATATAAAGTCACTGTTCAGTCTCAGCCTTACTACAGGATATGTTCCCAAGGAATGGCATACAGCAACAGTGGTCCCACTCCACAAAGGTGGTGCCACAACAGACCCCAGAAACTATCGCCCTACTAGCCTGGTCTGCAAAGCTATGGAACGTATCATCACGGAAATCATAAACAAAGACATTGGGAACCTCCAGACACTGGATCCTACCCAGTTCGGCTTTGTTAAGGGCAGATCTTGCCTCTTGAACCTGGTCAACTTCTTTAAAACAGTTACCAAAGCCACAGATGAAGGGAAGGTAGTCCACACAGCCTACTTGGACCTTGCAAAGGCCTTTGACACAATACCCCACTCGGGCATCATAAATAAGCTCACCAGCTTAAATATCAACCCCTATGTCACAAGATGGGTTGCAAACTGGCTCAGGGATAGAACCCACATGGTCAGAATAGCAGGTGCCATGTTAGACTCTAAACCAGTTACAAGTGGTGTCCCACAAGGCTCAGTCCTGGGGCCTCTCTTGTTCGGTATATATTTCTCTGAGGTACAGGCTAACACGGGTGGACTATGGCTGTCCAAGTTCGCAGATGACTGCAAACTGGGTGCTATAATCGACTCTCCGACTGACACAAGCATCCTCCAAAAGAGTCTCACAAAGACAGATAACTGGTGCCAGAGCCATGGCCTAAAGCTAAATGCCAAAAAGTGCATAGTCATCCTCTTTGGAAAAAACAGTGCCCAGAAATTACCACATAGGTAGTAATCCATTAAGTACGGAAGAAGTAATTAGGGACTTGGGGACCCAAGTAGATAGCAATCTCTCCTTTGCCAATCACATTGCCAAAGTGGTTAGAAAGACCTTCTATATAGCCCACCTTATCATGAAAGGGTTCACATCTAGATCAAGAGAGGTCATTGTGCCCCTCTACTCATTACTTATCAGGCCCATAATTGAGTACAATGCCCCGTTTGGGATGTACCTTACCCGACACCTTCAGCAACTGGAAAGACCCCAAAAGTATCTCACCAAAAAGATCAAGGGGTTCAAACAGATGCCCTATGCAGTTCAGCTAAAGAAACTCCAGCTCTACTCAGTTGCATACCGCCTACTTAGAGGCGATCTGTGTCTGACGTATAAAGCCATGTCCAACCCAGAATTAATGGACATGCTTCACCTCAGGAAATCTAAATCCCTTAGAGCTACATGCTCCAGGGACCTGAACCTCAGCACAGAAATAAATAGGACATGCTGGAGGGACAGATTCATATACCAGAGGCTCCCCTCACTCTGGAACAAAATCCCAATCCATGTCAGGCAGAGCCCCTCACTGACCTTCTACAAGAGAAATCTTGACGAATGGATGGGAGATCGTAAGTTTACCCCTGGGATCTCTTCTGTGTCGCTGCTTGACAGATGTACAGTAAAAAAACCTTAAAAGGGCTACCTTCTGTGACCTACTATACAGAGGCACATTCAACTAATCTAAAAGGGTGGCGAAAGCCAAACATACTCTGGCTAGGCTTATAAATGCCCTAGGGCAGATAGCTTATTATCAACCTATGAACCAAAGTATTAAATGTGCAGTTGCATTGTCTATGCAAACTTCAAGCATCAGGAATGGTGAAAAGGCCACAAATCAAACAATTAAGACTATATCAGAAAAAAGTATGTGTGCAGACTGGACTAAAGCAGCTTGAGGAATTACAACCAGTTTTAATTAGTCCACACAGTGCTATAAATGTAAACAGGAAGCTCAGTTCTGATGAAATTGTAATGGGTAGACCAATGCACATTTCTGCCATCTTGGAGCCAGGTCAATAGTTAGTTCTTATAGACAAGCTTTGATATGCTATTGTTCTAAGCTAATTTCTGTTCTGCAGCACTTACAGAAAATAAAAAAAACACTCTGCTTTCCCCACCAAAAAAATATTGCTACAAACATCATCCTAGAGAACAGATTTACATGAAGTCACACAGCCATAAGCATTTTATTCAGCCAAAGTAGAAGGACCTTTTCCAAATCATGCTGTCTACGCAGACTGCTGTTTGCTATGCCAGCTACCTAATGTAGGTGCATGTATCAGGTACTTAAAAGGTTGACCCAGTTGCATGAACACTATCTCCCATGGAAGTACCTTCTGTCTTACCTGTTGTTCTCCTGGTTTTGTTCATCTGGATCCGGTGGCCATTCCTCATAATTTTCTAAATGATGGTACAGTCCAGTAATTTAGAAACCACCACTTACCTGATGACCAACAAACAGGAAAACCACGTTCTGATAAGTGGAGTCAGTTTTACCCCAAAAACAAACCACTGAGTCTACCTGTTCATCTTCAGTTTGATTGTTAGCAGCATTACCTATCGAGTTTGCTAAAGAGAAAGCCCCACCTGCTTATACCACATGCAGTCAGCTTGTGATTTTTCAAAAATGGTGGTGGTGGCGGGACTGGGCTTCTGGTGTAAGTCAATGTTCACATACTATCATGCAAGCTAAATATGGTATACAGACACCAATGAAGAAAAAAAAAAACTTGTACAAAAATATCATAAAGGAAGAAGCTTTGCAAAAAGACCAGAAAAACTTTTTGCTTTATTCTAAATATGATATTCAACTGATAATGCTACCTTTTGAACTATTAAATATGACAGAATTTTTAAAAATGCCATTTTTAATCTTTCTTAGTGGATTGAAATTGCAGTAACCAAACTAATGCATTATACGTATGGACTGTCATTGTATTTTAGTCTTCTAACCCACTGGACTGGTGCCAGATTCCTGTTATAGTTCTACTATTCAGAGTAAAGACAAGTATCAAGGTTCACATATTGTAAAATATTCTGCTGACTGGCATTCTCATTTTATTTAATCTACCAGTATATTGTTAACATATGTGGTTACATTAATATAAGTAACTGCTGGGTATGGGAATATTTTCCATCACCACAGGAAGGACAACCACTGATGCATATTAATAATGATAAATAAATGACAAAATCTGATGGGTTCACTACAGGTGCTTGAGTTCCAGTTGCTCACAAAACAGTGTCCTGAAGCCAGGTACTCAAGAGCATTGTAGGTCAGCTAGCTTGCTCATGCTTGAACTCAAATATGAGCTAAAGCAAGCAGCTGTGGTGTGGGGTCAGGAGGGGGCTTTTATGATTAGGTAGCAGAAGGGGGATTTTAGAGTTAGGGAGTGGGAAGGCAGTTTTAGGGTTAGGGAGTGATCAGGGAATTTAGGTTTAAGAAGGGGGTTTGAGTTTTAGATTAAGGGAGTGGAAGGGGGTTGGAGTTTTAGATTAAGAGAGTGGAAGGGGGTTGGAGTTTTAGATTAAGAGAGTGACTGGGGACTTTAGAGTTAGGGAGGGGGAGTGGAAATTTAAGGTAAGGGTCTGAGGAGTCGGGTTAGGGACTGGCAGGGAGATTTAGGTTTAGAGTTTAGGTTCTGGTTGGTCTATGTAGTTTATAAGTTTGGGTGTTGGGAGTGCTACGTAGAAATGGAAGATTGGGCTAGTGGGAGTTAAAACACTTGCTTTTTCATGCAGGTGTACCTTGAGATAATAGCTTGTGAACACCTGCAGTCAATCCAAATCTACAGTCACAAATCTTGCAAAACCATTTTGCTGAAACTTTTCAGTGAACTCCAAAACAAGTTTTGTTTTTTTTGCAGGGATCCAAGCCCCACCTCCACCTCTTCTTGTGGAATGAGATCCCAACCACATCATAGACGCGTGTGTGTGTGTGTGTGTGAGTGTGTGTGAGTGTGTGTGTGTGTGTGTGTGTGTGTGTATATATATATATATATATATACACACACACACACACACACACACACACACACACACACACACACACACACACACACACACACACACACACACACACACACACACTCACACACACACACACACACACACACACACACACACACACACACACATATATATATATATATATATATATATATATATATATATATATATGGTCATACAGCAGCGCAGAAAAGTGCATAGTCAATGTTTACTGAAAGTGGCTTTTAGTGCAGCGGGTTTGTAGTATTGTCAATTGGATAAGCCACAGTTGTTATTTTTCTGCCCCTCCCCCTTCGTACCTTATTCTATGGATGAAGTTTTGAATATCACTAGTGATGATTTAATTTTTATAAAGAGTTTAACAACACAGGAAGTAAGGTGCCCTGAATACTTCCAGCTTGTGATGTACGATGTTACCACACTTATGTATTTTAATGACCATTCCAATGTATAGAAGTATATTGGCAGTAGTAACTGTAACTTTATAGTTGGAATACCAGACATTACTGTTGAATGCCTACAGAGCCTAAAACTTTTAATGTGTGAAATATTAAATTCATCTAGGATGGCTGTAATATTCCAAGCTATCTATATGTCACATGTAATGCTAGTCCCTATATAACCTGCTTTTGTGCAAAAAGATCAAGGGACAGTTTTATAAAAATACGTCACCCTACAGAGCAGCTGGCCTAGAGACAGCAGGAGACCCAGCAGGTGACGGCAAGGCAGGTGAGCTGTAATAGTGTCTGCTGCTGCACCACATCCATTGCCACAGCAGATGGTGCATAAAATATGATCATAAATGGATTAACACACAGCAACAAACAATACATAGTAAAAGACAGTGAAAGAGAGAAACACAAAAGTGAAAACAGTTATCACTAATGTGTACAATGGTTGGCAGAACAGTCAGTGGAGAAGCAAAAATCTGTTGACTATGTAGGGGAAAACAAAATGCAATACACTTGCTAGATAAAAAGTTAGTAAAGCAGTATGTGTGCCACAAAGGCCCAACATTAATGCCACCTAATCAGTCCCTGGCTATGTAGAGCATGTGAACAGTGCATGCATTGGAAAGATGGACTGCAGGAGTTATGGAAGCTGGTCTGAAATCTTAGGAGCCTGAAGTATTTTTTCCCAAAGGAGCTACCAACAAGTGGTAGACACAGCTGACTAGACAGTGCACTGCATGGCACCAAAGTGACCTTGCTATGTGGATACAGAAGCTAACATTTCATAGACAGAGGCCACATGCATCACATGACATTAATGTACCATGAACTAGGACACCCTCCAACAATCATCAACCAACAGCCCATCAGATTCATGCGTATGGTACGATATGTGCAACTGGCACTGACAGGGGAGTTTGAAGGACATTGGAAGAGTAATGCTGGGCTGACAGACAAAGGTCTAGTGTATGAACAACAGAGGTAAGGCTACGGGCATAATTCTGTAGGAAGGCAATTAAGCAGGTCTGCATTAGACGAAGACTCCCAGGATACTGGTGGGACACACACTGTCAGTCCAGTCAGTGTCACCATACCACCTCCAGACATCCCTGGAGGTAGGATTGTTAACAGAACAGGTCAGACTCCACTGATAAAGTATGTGTTACATAAAGCATATTAAAGCTGTATGTAGTGGTTAAACTAAGTAGTAGCAGTGCAAAATGGAGAATGTGCAGGTCTCTAATAAAAATCTAGCTATAATAGTTCTGCCTGAGTATTAGCTATCTATATTAGCTGTGTTATTGGAGCAGCAGGAAGCACACTCTTCTTTGGTGCAGAAGTCTGTGGGTTCTATTCCCAAACCAGGTGGATGGATTCTTGACAGTACAGTGTAGCTGCCACATAAGTATGTGGACATCACAGCATTTGCTGTGTATATGATATGTCTTTTCACTGACCTTAGCTGTATATCCACATTTACAGGTCCTGACATGTTGCCTAAGGAAAGAAATCACCTACAGAAGTTCTTCCAGGTAGAGATAGAAATGCTTTTGCAAGTACTCTGTGAGCGAATATAGCAGATATAAGAAATGGATACAGGTAACTTGTCCTTTTATGACTGTACTGTATAAGCTAGTGGCAGTCATGAATCCTGTCATAGGGTCATAGGGTCGTACTAAGCTAACTGCCCTTGCGAGCCATTTTAAGCCTAGCCAGTTATCCCCTGTGAGAATCAAACTCTGCACCTTGTGTTTATAAGCCGAACACCTTAACCATTAGGCCACCCTCCCAACACTTAACAGGGTAGTCCATTGATTCCAGAACAGGGTCACTAACGTGATCTCGCATGCCTGACAGAAAGTCCCTATCACTGCACAGGAGAAGATGACCATGGGTGCAGATGACCTTGACTACTACAGAAAGGCCTGGAGAGACAGAACAGACTTTGATACCTAGTGGAGGCCTGGATGTAGAAATTGAGCTGACTGTACCATCTTGTGTTGCTGTCTTGAGATTCACCTGGTTGATACCACCTTATGTCAGTAACCCAGTTTAGGAACACACCTCTGCCATAGATTCAGGGTTGTTCAGCACCACCATCTCTCCTCTGCAGGGACCTCTGGGATGCAGACATCACGGCATACAATGTATGGTATATGTGTCTGCATTATTTGCATAGTGTAATCCATAACACTGATGCACCCCAGCACTAACCCTGTAACACTGATGCACCCCAGCACTAACCCTGTAACACTGATGCACCCCAGCACTAACCCTGTAACACTGATGCACCCCAGCACTGACCCTGTAACACTGATGCACCCCAGCACTGACCCTGTAACACTGATGCACCCCAGCACTGACCCTGTAACACTGATGCACCCCAGCACTGACCCTGTAACACTGATGCACCCCAGCACTGACCCTGTAACACTGATGCACCCCAGCACTGACCCTGTAACACTGATGCACCCCAGCACTGACCCTGTAACACTGATGCACCCCAGCACTGACCCTGTAACACTGATGCACCCCAGCACTGACCCTGTAACACTGATGCACCCCAGCACTAACCCTGTAACACTGATGCACCCCAGCACTGACCCTGTAACACTGATGCACCCCAGCACTGACCCTGTAACACTGATGCACCCCAGCACTAACCCTGTAACACTGATGCACCCCAGCACTGACCCTGTAACATTGATGCACCCCAGCACTAACCCTGTAACACTGATGCACCCCAGCACTAACCCTGTAACACTGATGCACCCCAGCACTAACCCTGTAACACTGATGCACCCCAGCACTAACCCTGTAACACTGATGCACCCCAGCACTGACCCTGTAACACTGATGCACCCCAGCACTAACCCTGTAACACTGATGCACTCCAGCACTAACCCTGTAACACTGATGCACCCCAGCACTGACCCTGTAACACTGATACACCCCAGCACTGACCCTGTAACACTGATGCACCCCAGCACTGACCCTGTAACACTGATGCACCCCAGCACTGACCCTGTAACACTGATGCACCCCAGCACTAACCCTGTAACACTGATGCACCCCAGCACTGACCCTGTAACACTGATGCACCCCAGCACTGACCCTGTAACACTGATGCACCCAGCACTAACCCTGTAACACTGATGCACCCCAGCACTGACCCTGTAACACTGATGCACCCCAGCACTAACCCTGTAACACTGATGCACCCCAGCACTGACCCTGTAACACTGATGCACCCCAGCACTATCCCTGTAACACTGATGCACCCCAGCACTGACCCTGTAACACTGATGCACCCCAGCACTGACCCTGTAACACTGATGCACCCCAGCACTAACCCTGTAACACTGATGCACCCCAGCACTAACCCTGTAACACTGATGCACCCCAGCACTGACCCTGTAACACTGATGCACCCCAGCACTAACCCTGTAACACTGATGCACCCCAGCACTGACCCTGTAACACTGATGCACCCCAGCACTGACCCTGTAACACTGATGCACCCCAGCACTAACCCTGTAACACTGATGCACCCCAGCACTAACCCTGTAACACTGATGCACCCCAGCACTGACCCTGTAACACTGATGCACCCCAGCACTGACCCTGTAACACTGATGCACCCCAGCACTGACCCTGTAACACTGATGCACCCCAGCACTAACCCTGTAACACTGATGCACCCCAGCACTAACCCTGTAACACTGATGCACCCCAGCACTGACCCTGTAACACTGATGCACCCCAGCACTGACCCTGTAACACTGATGCACCCCAGCACTGACCCTGTAACACTGATGCACCCCAGCACTAACCCTGTAACACTGATGCACCCCAGCACTGACCCTGTAACACTGATGCACCCCAGCACTGACCCTGTAACACTGATGCACCCCAGCACTGACCCTGTAACACTGATGCACCCCAGCACTGACCCTGTAACACTGATGCACCCCAGCACTGACCCTGTAACACTGATGCACCCCAGCACTGACCCTGTAACACTGATGCACCCCAGCACTGACCCTGTAACACTGATGCACCCCAGCACTGACCCTGTAACACTGATGCACCCCAGCACTGACCCTGTAACACTGATGCACCCCAGCACTAACCCTGCGGACTACAGGCCTATTAGTTATTAGCCTCACCTGTATTGTTTGCAAAATAATGGATCAAATTATGATGAAGCTTATAAACAGAGACAGAGGTAGCCCAGAATCTTTTAATCCCAAACTATTTGGCTTTGTGAAGGGAAAGACTAATTTACTGTATCTGTTGGACTTTTTTGAGAAGAAGAATGAAGTACTGGATACTGATAAATCCGTGCAAATTGCCTACTTTGATGTTGTAAAGGCCTTTGAAACAATTCCACACTCTAGTTTCATAAATAAGCTTACCAGACTAAATTCAGATGTCCAGGCTGATGTCAAGGTGCTCTGGCTGACAAAGTTTGCTGATTACTATAAACTCAGTGAGACAATAAACTCCCCAGTGATACTCATGTCCTGCTGGATATTCTTAGATACACTAATTCCTGGTGTAAAGACCACAGCCTAATGCTAAAAAAAAAAAAAAAAAAAAATATATATATATATATGTATATGTGTGTATGTGTGTGTGTGTGTGTGTGTGTGTGTGTGCATGTGAGCGAGCGTGTGCAACATAGTACTCTTAAGGAAGTAAGTGTAGCCCTGCACCTACTGCATTGATAACACCCCCTCTAAAAGTAATGCGATTACCAGAGATCTAGGCAAGTTCACAGATAACAAGCTCTGCTTTAAGTACCATGTGTCAACTATCATTAGAAAAGCCTTCTATGTGATGCAAGCAATTGCTAAAAGTATATCCTCCAGATCAAAGGAGATCATTGTCCTTCTTTTTTTCCCCCAATCAAGCCCATAGTAGTATATAATGCCACCTTTGTCATGTACCCATCCAAGCGTATGTTCCAGCTTCAGAGGCCTCTGCAGTTTCTACCAAAGCTAATCTTGGGCAGATACTCCCTATGCTAGCCCGAGTGACTGGAAGCCCTATTACTGTTCTCTTTCTCTTACATACTCCTGCATGAAGACCTCTGCTTGGCTTATATGGCTATCAGTGACCTCATTCTCCTTGATCTACTACATATCTGTAAAACTGATAATATTAATGACATTCACTCAAGGGATCTAAGTCTATATTATCATGTAAACATTATCTATTGGGACAGGTTCATAGTTTCATAGGTAAGGATCATTTTAAGCCTAGCCAATCTGCTTGTTGGTGTTAGATTAGCCTTACCTATCCCAAGGTTTATTTTATTTATTTATTTTACATTTGTTGACCAGGATAATCTGACTGGATACATGTCCATTTTCAGTGGAGGCCCAGGGAGAAAAGCTCCAGCATAAACAGATACAGTAAAAAACATTACAAACTCATTACAAAATAAAGTCTCCAGGTAAATAGACAGCATAGAAACAATATAGAGATATTTACAAAGTATACATAGACAATCATGAATAGACAAGTTCACAGGTTAAAGGTTACCCCTGTTTACAACATGGGGAGCAAATAGACAGTAACTAGATTACTAGTTTATTCAACATTTCTTAATTAGGGCTAGCCAGGCTTATTACAGTGGCATAGCCAGTTTAGTGCCAGGTGTTGTTTAAGTTTGGTTTTAAACTGGTCTATGGAGGAGAGCATTGTGATGTCAGGTGGAAGTAGGTTCCACACTCTACTTGTAGAGTTTGCGAATAGGGCATCACCAGCTGCACTGTTAGTTTTGATGGTTTGAATTAATAGTTTATTTGAGGATAAAAGCAATCTTGGATTGTTATGGGGGGTGATTATGTTTCTAAGAGCTGGTGTATGATTTGCGTTACCGAGAATTTTATTGGCCATAATCAAAAGGTTGTATTGGATTAGATTGGGTAGTTCAAACCACCCAAGCTATTTGAGGTTGATACAGTGGTGTGTCCTAAAAGGCAGGCCAGTGGCAAACCTGGCAATGTGATTATAATAGGTTAACAGTCTGTTGAGTACAGTCTTGTTTAGATTGGAGAGAAGGGGGGAAGCGTATAGCAGTGTAGAAAGTAGATGAGAGCGAGCTATAGCAATTTTCGCTGGAGGGGTTAGGAAGGCTTTAATTCTATACAGAGACCCAAGTTTCTAATTGATGGTCTTGATAGTTTGATTTACTTGTAGGTCATATTTTTGGTTGTTGTCATTGATGACACCTAGCAGTTTTGTAGAGGGGTCAGGGGCGATTATTGTGCCATCTTTTACATTTATAGTGAAGTTAAAAGCAGTAAACCTATGTGTTGGAGAGAATAGTAACATTTTAGTTTTTTTTGGGTTTAATAACAGTCTCCGATCGGAGAGCCAGTTTTCCACAGTACTGAATGTGGACTGGGTAACAGACCTCAAGTCTGAGGGAGATGTAGCTGAGCAAACCAGGGTGGAGTCATCAGCGTATTGAATGCAGGTGACATTAGGGATGACAGTATGTAGGTCATTAATAAAGATGGAAAACAGTAGGGGCCCCAGTATGGAGCCTTGTGGTACTATGAGGGCATTTGGTAACAGGTTGGAGAGTTTGTTCTCCCACAGAACAGCTTGCTGCCTCCCACTGAGGTAGGATGAAAACCACTGAAGGGCCTTATAGTCCAGGCCAAAAGTTTGCAGGGTGTCAATCAAAAGTTGGTGATCAACCATGTCGAATGCCTTGGATAGCTCCAAGAAGAGAGCTGAGGATATGTAATTATTGTTACAGTTATTATTTATGGTATTGGTGAAGGCCAGTAGAGCTGAAGTTGTACTGTGGTGAGGTCGGAAGCCATGTTGGTTATCAGCCGTAAGGTGATTTTGGATTAGATGGTGTATGAATTGTTTATGTATACATTTTTCCATTATCTTTGCAAGTGGAGAAAGTATGGCAATTGGTGTATAGTTGGAGAATTCAGTGGATGAACCTCCTTTATGCAGTGGGATTACGTAGGATGTCTTCCAAATGGTGGGGATTTTAGCCTCTGCTATGGTGCGATTAATTAGTATTGATATTGGATAGGCGATGGCATCAGCTGATATTTGTAGGTACTTGTCAGTGGAGACCATGATAAGTTTTAGTTTTTTGATCAAGAACCAAATTTGAGCCATGGACACTGGTGTAAGGCTAAACGAGAGTTTTTTTTTGGAGGTGATACTGTCAGGGCCAGAGGATCTAGGAGGTAATTGATTAGCTAGGGCTTGAATTGTCTCAGTAAAGAAGCAGTTAAAACTGTTACAGACTTCTTCAGGGGTTTTACAAATGGTAGCAGCAGGGGTAGGTGTAGATGCTTAACCAAGATGAAGTAATTTATTCAGGCCTGCCCAGAACTTTTGGGGATTATTCTGGTTAGCAGTTTGTAAATTACTATAGTATTTTTTTTGTCTTGCATTATAGATTTTTTAGTTTCATTCCTAGCTTGCCTATATTTAACATGGTCATGGGGGTCTTTGGTGAAGCGCCATTGAGCCCATATTTTGTTTCTACTGGTAATATTTTGTCTAGTCTCTTTGGAAAGCCAGGGTGCTGTTTCTAATTTAGTACCCTTTGAGCAGACAGGTGCATGCAAATCTAGGATTTCAAGGAATTTATTGTTAAAATATACAACTGCCTCATTTAAGGGGAAGTTTAAGGCCAATAATTATATATACTAACCCTAGGGAGAATAACTAAGATCATACAATACATAATTTGAGAGAACCCATGCATGGTGTTAAAGCACTTAAAAACTGCCTCTGTCCATTAGTAGTATGGGGGCAGTCCTGGAGTAAATTTCCTGTTTCCCATCCATAGATCTAAGATGTGCTTGAAAATGGACAGGGATGAACTTTGTTTTATGTGGATGAGGAGTCTGTTCCAGAGCAGTGGTGTCCACTGTGAGCTAAACCTGTCCCTACAAACCAGTCTATTGATGTTGCAGAAGAGGTTTAGATCTGTAGACCAAGTATTTCAATGCCATTTAACTTGCTAATGTGCAGTAAATCCATCAGTAGTGGGTTGGAAGATGCCTTGTATAGCAGACTCAGGACACCTTTTAGCAGTCTGTAGGATACCAAGTATAGTGACAGGGCTTTGAGTCTGTCCGTTTAGGACTTGTTGTTTAGGTCTTGTATCCTTTTAATAAGGTATCTGTGTTAGTGTTCTAGATGTTACAAGTGTCTGAACAGATATGTGCCAATGGGGGCATTATACTCAATGACTGGCCTAATGAGAACTGTGTAAAGAGGGACAATGATTTCCCTAGATCTAGACACAGTCGCCTGTTTATAAGCTGTGTATTATAGAAGGACTTTCTTAAGACAATAAACACATATTGGTTAAAGCAATAGACACCCAACGAACCTTGGACTGAAGTCGTTGTCGTTGGTTTTACTTGTCTGCGGATTTTGTTGGTTCTATTCAATAAAGGAGAACTTTTACACACCAGGATCCAAGGTTCGTTGGGTGTCTATTGCGTTACTAGTTTTTCGTTTGTGGAGGTTTCAACATATTGGTTAAAGGTTTGGTCACTGTCAATATAAGTTCCCAAATCCTAATCAACTTGGTCAACTCTTAGAGGTGTATTGTCACTGTGGTAGTTCCCTGGGGTAGATTACTTCCTAAAGGGTAAAATAATGCATTTTTTGGCATTTAGTTTCAGTCCGTAATTTTGACACCAGTTATTTATTTCGGAAAAACCTTCCTGCAGGATGGCTTAGTCATTGGGAGATTCAATGACGGCTCCTAGGTTGCAGTAAGTAGATCCCAAGCAAGAGATGTCCCCGCATAGAACCCTGGGGGACTCCGCTGGTGACTGCTCTTTTGTGGAGGTAACTCCCACTATTTTGATTTCCTGTGTCCTATATATGAGCCAGTTGGCAATTCATAAGGGTTTATTCCCAGTTTCTTTAGCTTTTCTAGTATGTCTGAATGGGGGATTATATCAAAAGCTTTGGCAAGGTCAAGGTATGTGGTGTGTTTTACTTTCATCCTTTGCTTTTGTGACCTTTTCAAGAAAGTGCACCAGGTTGAGTAAGCATGACCTGCACTTGACATATCCAAACTGAGATACGTCCAGTGTTTGGAGGTTCCCTATGTCCTTATTTGATTAGCTCCATAATAATATTTTCCACGACTTTGCATATGAAGCTGATCAGACTGATAGATCTGTAGTTGTCTTAATCTATGGAAGGTCCAATTTATACAGGAGAATGACTGTAGCTGGCCTCCATTCAATTGGTACAAAACATGTATGGAGGCTAAGGTTGAACAGTGTAGAAGGTGGGTAGGGTGTGTCTATGGCTAAATCATGCTTCATGCTATTTAAGATGCATCCAGGGATATTGTCAGGACCCATCAATTCAGTATTTTTAGCTTTTGATAGAGTTTTTAGGACTTGATCTTGTGTGATAGTTAGAGGCTTTGAGCCTAGCCATTTTCTAATATCTCTTGATGGAGGTGAGAAAGAGGTAAAGTTAAAGCTGAATCTGTCAGCAATTAGGCTGGCTATATCTTCAGCTTCATTGTAAATAACATCATTCACAGTCAACACAGTGCATTGCTTTTGAGATTACAAACATAATTTAACAAGGCATTGTCATTTGTCTTTTGCTTGGGTAGCTATTTTGACCTCAAACTTGGCTTTAGTGAATTTCTTCCTGAGTGTTTGTTTATTTCAGTGGCAAGGGCTCTAGCCTTTTGGGAATCACTCTTCTTACATTTGCTCAAAATGCTCTTCCATTTATTGTGCAGCCTGTTGATATTATGGTCTCACCATGTGGAATTGTTTCTGGGGTTTGTCCTGGTCTTGTTCCTACAGGGTACAGCTACACCTCTGCAGCTGTTTGCGTGTTATTATAGTGTGGTGGTAGACTTTTTGATGTATTCAATGGAGTTAACTGGGTTTGGTGGGGGTGTGAAGCTTGCCAATGTATCACTTAAGAGTAGGTAGTCTGTCACAGCCAAATTTCTAAAGGTACCTTGATTGGAAGGATCTCTGGTTTCAGTTTCATTTAGAAGATGCTGGCTTTATGGTCAGACATAACAAGTGACAAAGTTTTGCAAGGGATGGTGCAAGATACCCCCATATTAGCAAGGACAAGGTTCAAAATGTTGTTCCCTCAGTGGGTACTCTGACAAATTGTTCCAGGGCATCTGTATTGACAAAGTCCAGGAATCTCTGTGCTTGTGCACTAGTGGTGATGTACATACATACAGCCAGGGCTAGCCTAAGCATTTGTGGGGCCCAGTGTAGTGGTGATGTACATACATACAGCCAGGGCTAGCCTAAGCATTTGTGGGGCCCAGTGTAGTGGTGATGTACATACATACAGCCAGGGCTAGTCTAAGCATTTGTGGGGCCCGGTGTAGTGGTGATGTACATACATACAGCCAGGGCTAGCCTAAGCATTTGTGGGGCCCAGTGTAGTGGTGATGTACATACATACAGCCAGGGCTAGCCTAAGCATTTGTGGGGCCCAGTGTAGTGGTGATGTACATACATACAGCCAGGGCTAGTCTAAGCATTTGTGGGGCCCAGTGTAGTGGTGATGTACATACATACAGCCAGGGCTAGCCTAAGCATTTGTGGGGCCCAGTGTAGTGGTGATGTACATACATACAGCCAGGGCTAGCCTAAGCATTTGTGGGACCCGGTGTAGTGGTGATGTACATACATACAGCCAGGGCTAGCCTAAGCATTTGTGGGGCCCAGTGTAGATCATTGTGATGGGGCTGCTCATCTAAACCCACTATTCCACCTACCACCCCAGCTCTCCCTCCATACTGTCTTCCAGGCCTTAGGACTATTTTAGATTAGGTACAGGAACATATGTTACTACTGTGTATTAAAATAAAGCAATATATTTATTTATTAGATTATATTTTGGCATAACACATGTTAAAACAGAAGTATGCTACTGTAGTTCTGGATTAACCCCGATCTCACTTCTCCTGTATTTTCTATCTCAGCTCACAGAATATGTTTAACTTCCTCAGACTACTATAAGAGGCCTGTTTACACTGAGGCTGTGTGTCCACGTGGTGCTTCATTTGATGGATGCACCCTGGCTTACCAGTAAACATATTCCCAGTCTCCTGTAGTACTGTATAGATCTCCTGAACCTCATTGAAGATAGCTGCACTCTTCCCCTTTATCTCTCCACTTTTTATTTTTTTCTCCATTTTCTGTTCCTCTCCTTTCCCTTCTTCCCTTCATTTGATCCCCGATTTACTGTCCTTTACATACCACACCCAAGAGTACCCAATGAATAATTTGTTCTTTGTATATTAGTTTTTCTGTAGAAGCATGTTATCTGATATTCTGACAGTGTGCATGTACTTTTATCACTGACTGAATTTTTGCATCACATCTACTTACGATCATGTCCACTTATGCTATGTATTTTCCTGACTTCTGTGTATGCTTCCTCTTACATTACTAGTCCTGCTTTGATAGTTATTAAAGTTTATTGTTTTTCAGTTGTATTTCTGCTCTGCCACGACTGAAAATGCTCTAGGTGTACCAGTGCTCTTCCTTGGTTCTCATATGTAAATAATTAAATAGATTCAATATATATATATATATATATATATATATATATATATATATATATATATATATATATGTATATGCAAGTTAATTATTCTTCAGCATCTTTGAGAGGTGCTGTAAGATGGCAGCAGCTAGACCATGGTACTACAAAGCAGGCTGAATTTTGAAATATGAAACTTGTTAAAATCTTCTGTCTCTTCACAGTCCCCAGCTCTTGCCTTCCATATCCAGCATCCTCAGATGCCAGGAAGTACTGGACAAAATGAGTTAGTGGGGTTTTGGTACCACTGGGGGTAAAAGCAGCATGAAGTATTTTCAACATCTATTACACAATCTCACTCCCTATTTCTCCTTTCTTCCTTCATGGGCTTCCAGGCATCTCCTGCACTCACTCTGAATGGTTGGAGTTCTTTTCTCATTTAATTCTGATACCTTGTGTTTCCACAAAACCAGGTAAAACCACTGTGTATTCAACAATAATAACAGTAATAATCTTAGGCATCGCCCTACAAACTACATTGCTAACTCATCACTTCACTTATAACTACTTCTAAATGTTTGTTTTTACTTAAATATTTGTTAAACTGGGTTGGTGCACTAATACAGGCATCTCTTTTCCAGGCAAAATTAAGGTCACAGTGGCAACAATAAGGTTTAAACGCAGGGGTAATTTAAAGTAGTCACTAAGCATCACATTTTGGCAAGTGGGAACAAAATCAGCATCCTTTAGGAAAACCTTCATGGATTTAGATGGAACATGCAATACCTGCTCAGTTTGCTCAGCTTTCTATAATATACTTACCCCCAAAATCCCTCCCAGTCCAGTCCGCTCATTTACTAGCTTTAAGTTTCTGCTTGCTTCCTATTTTGTATGTGACTTTGAAACAATGTTGTCCCTCAAGTACATTTATGAGTCAAACTGCTTCTGTTATTATCTTCCACTTTCAGCTAAGAGAATCACTTTTTTCTCTCCACCTCTGCCTTCCATCACTCAGTGCACAAACCTCATGTTTCGCTTTTCTGGTATTACTTTTCCCTTATCTGTGACATTTCTCTGTCATATTGTTAAATTGGTAACATTCTACCATAAGTCTTAGTGATTAGAAGTTACAGCACATCACAGTATCTTCTTTTCCATATGCTCACTAATGGTTGTTTTATACTGTCTGAGACTGTTACAAATTCATTGCTCATTAGCAACCAATTATAAACTCCATGTCAACAAAAGAAGCAAAAGAAAAGACATAACGTCTGTATCAATTATCAAATTAAGCCAGGTATTACCTTCTTCAACATCAACTGGAGGGCCTACGTAAGCCTAGCCAACAAGTTTCCCTGGCTCACACCACCCAAGAAAGTTATTTTCCTGTGCCACTGTCGAGCAGACACTCATCAAGATTTTTCTTGAAGAAAACCCAGTTGAGCACTCAGCAACAGCAACTGACCCCTGAGGGTGTGTACACAGTATCACTGTGAACCATAAAGGAGAACTGAAGCTGCAGTTATTAAATTCTGCAGTAGCCACTAGTACAGTGCATGCTGGGAAATGTTAGCTGCACTAACAAAACTTGTAAACATTACGTGAGTATGACTGCCCATAGCAAAAATGCCTTGTATTTTGTCGTGGTGTCCTTAATGCAAATATGGGTTACATAAGACATAATGGCCCTATCATAGCCTAGAGTGGGGCCCCCTGAGGAAGTGGAGCCCTACTGGGCCAAATAGTTCCAATTTGCCTAAGGCCAGCCCTGCATATAACTGCGTGATAGCTATCTCTCCCACAGAATTCCCCCTGCACAGGGAATAAACTCACACTCCATGTTAAGCAAAGCAGCTCCCTAATACTTTTCATAGAAAACCTCAATGAGTAGATGAGGAGCTATAAATCTGTCTCAGGGCTGTTCTCTATGGCTGTTATTGACAGAGGGAACACATAATGGGAATTCTGTGCATAATGCTCTACTGGATCAACTGTCTTGTAAGAATCTACAAAGTTACAAAAACTGGTCAGTAAATTAATATTTATTTTTCAAGTAGTACAGAAAAGGTACTTTTTTGTTTAGTCGCTTGTAATTTCTAAAACCAGATACATTTTTATAAATTAAATAGAGGAGGATTTTATTTTATTTATATACCATTTGTTAGTTGGGTAAGCAGACTGGTCCTTAGATCCTTAGTCGTGATCTGGGCATCCAAGGCAATGGAAAATACAGTAGCTGTATGTGTATCTGTATAGTTATAGTGTACAAACCCAAGAAGCCAAAACACGACTAGAAACACAACAACTGAAGCTAGCGTAATTCAGAGATGGCAAACAGTAAGACAGCCACTGCGAGTAATAAATTCACTTTAATCATCTTATCGACTGTCTTACTGTTTGCCATCTCTGAATTACGCTCGCTCCAGTTGTTGTGTTTATAGTTATAGGGCCAGATTCAGGAAGCCTCCGTGTAAGAGTTATAACTCTTACACGGAGGCTGCAGTTAAACGGTGTGATGTCAGCATGTCATGCATATGCATGAGGTGCATGAGGCATGCTGAATCACACTGTAACTCTTACACGGTCCGTGTAAGAGAGTAGGGGGCGTGTCCGTAGGCTAAGCCCTGCATGGACACGCCCGTAAGTGTAGAATGGCTGAATGTAAACAGCCACGAGAGAGGCCATGGAAATGTAAATAAACACACTACACAACACATTCCCCCACAGACCATCAGTGTACAAAGTGAACAGAGGCTATAAAATGAGAATAAAAACTGTTGTATTTTTTAAACCCGTAAATGTTTGCTACTGTGTGCTGTGCGTGGGTGTGCTACTAGCGCAACTGCAGTTAGCAATCAGTGGAAAAGGATATGAGAACTAAATATGAAAAGTAAGTCAAGAAGAAATAGCTTAGCGGTAGAGTTGCCCGCTTAAGAGTAGGCAGGCAGGGTTCGAGCCCCCACAACAACCTTTTTTTTTTTGTAAATAAGCACTAAAAAGCCCCCTGACAGTATTGTACAAATGTAAAAGTATTCCCTTTTGTAAAATGGAATGAAATGGAGCATATATTTTGAAGTAACACAATAATAAAAATAGTCAGAAATGTACTGATAGCTAAGCTGCTGTGAGACAGACTGCCTGTAGCTGAGTAGTGTTTAAAAAGCTGCAAACTGCTTGCCCGTTGCTAAGCACCGGTTTAACAGGCTGAAACTGTTTGCAACTAGCTGTGCTTAGCTGAACATGTGTGTCACTAGCCAATTATGGTTTATCCCAGCGCACACCGTTTGCGCGCCGCTCCCACAAGCTAACCGTCAGTGCGCATGCGTGAGCGCCGCGCAAACGAGCGCAGACGTGCTTTTAAGTGCTTAAAAGTGCCTTTGGCATGTTTGATTGACAGGTCTCAACTCATTTCTGTCAAGAAAATCAAAAATCAGTTGCCAGATTCGAACTCACGATACCATGCACTAGAGGCAAGGTACTAAACCACTTAGCCATGACAGCAATACCTAGAAATGCAGAAATAGCATATATATGGGATAAAATCCAGAATGGAGCATGATAAAGCATTTTCAGTGAAGTAGATACAATTCCAAAACGGCCAATCAGAGAAATGTGCGGGAAAGGCGGCATATATAAGCCCCATAGGCGGGAATACACAGCAGAAACGATTGTAGAACAGACCTGCAGTCAGAATGAGTGGAGTAGGTGAGGGACGTTGCTTTCGAGCACAGCGTTGGGGCGTTGAGGAGTCCAGATACATGGTCTGGCTCCTTGTCCATCATCACGAGGCCCAACTCATGCAGGGCCAGGTCTCATGGGGAGCGTATAGGGCAGAGGCATGGTACCAGTTGGCTCGTGATCTGACCAGTGCTACTGGCATTCCATGCACTGGTGAGCAGGTCCGTCACCACCATGCGGACCTGAAGCGACACAAGCAAGACCAGTTGACTGAATGGATCCAGGAGGCCCGGGATATGCCCAACGCCCCACTACTGAGTAAGTTACATTTTGTTTATGTATGTAAGGATTTCAACTGGCTGATACCATGGAGATGTGTAGTCCAATATTACTTCTTTCGTATTACAGTTGCAGGTGTCCGCTCTGCGAACTGCGAGATGTATGCCCGTAGGCTGGTGCGGCTGCGCCACCATGCAGGTTAGTAACTCCACCCATTACTTGTAAATAAATATTGTACTGTAGCATGTATCAGAACACTGCAGTGTATTGATTAAAAGTAATATAATGTGCAAGCAGGAATTGAAAGTCTGCAGGTATGGCTGCAACAAGTTCATCAGTATGCAAGTGTAACTGGAAATATAATTGATAGAATCAAACAGTGCTGTAATACAGATGTCCCACCATGAATTAAATATAGTGTAACCTGCAGTAGTCTCAAGAGTACAGCTTCAGAATCTGAGGTAGTCATATGTGAGATATATCCCCTGTTGAAATGCTGAATCATGACAGAAGTGAGGCTGTTGGAAAGTGTTTGAATCACCACCAGTCTAACATGTGAACAAAGCCTAGAAGTACCAACCTGAACTGTGAAGTTGCAGGATGTGTGAGAGTAACAGAAAGGGTCATGTATGAATAAATAAAGTAGTAATAACCCCTGAATATATTAGCCCCAGTGTGTTTCTACAGAACTAAATGCATGTGGGAAGTACATCTTAATATCCCAAACTGATTTCAGTGTGTCAGAATCTGGAATGTCTAGGCCAAAGTCTGTATGGTGATCACAGTAAACAATTTGCAGATAGAATGAATGATTATCTGACAGACTAAACAGCCATAGTTGTCCCCTGTCCTGTCATCAAAGTGTAGCAGGATGATGTATCTGATCAGATTTAAAATAAGTAGGATAGTGATGTATTTGTAACAGGTGTAGCATGACAGTCAAATACAAATTATTTTGAAACATCAGCCTCAACTTAATTGCGTACCTATTACAAATGTAAATCAATGTGTAACATATGAATGTGTCACCACTTTCTATCTCCACCCAACCCTATAATTCCATATAACAACACCCACTAAATAATGGTATGTGAACATTTCATTAATCATGGACATTTGTCCGTTTCAAAAATATATGCATGTCTGTTTGTGCATGTGCCCTGTTCATACCTGCAAATTTGATGGCCTGTTGCCATTAATCAACCCTGCATGTTGTTTATTTCTGTTCAAATAATGCATGTGATATTGATATGCCCCTTGTTCAATGGTGTTAATATCTGGGTGTTTGTTTGATGGGAATACCAATGCATGCTGTTACAACTAATCTGAATGGAATAAAATGCCACTAACCCAAACTAACATAACTACTCACAAACCTAGAACGCTTGGGAAGGCAGGTCCCAGCGGACCCACCTCTCCCACCTCAGCTGGCGACTGCACCTGGTGCCCAGGCCGGACCCCCATCTGGTGGCCCTGTGCCACCTTCGGGTGGAAGCGCTGCAGGGGATGGGGCCCGTCCCCTCTGCAGGAGTGTGGCTGGAGGGTTCGTCCACTCACCCTCCAAGGTGTCCGGTCTGTGGTGCGAAGGAGATCCAAGACTCTGTTCTTGGGCCCCTCGCCAGCTCGAGGCTCGTGTGGCACAGCTAACGGCCCGGCCGTTGCCCGCCTACACAGCCCCAGCACAGCCCTGTCCTGGGCTGTGAAGGAACAGTGGCAACTGCCTATGGGTGGGGATATCAGTTCCACTGTTGCCATCTGTGGGCTCATGCATCTCGGATATCCCAACCTCCGTCCCGTCAATTGTGTAACCCCCACGTGTGTCATACACCGCCCTGTATGCGTCTTGTCTGTCTTGTCTGTTAACCTACCCAACCTACCTCCCCAGCTATACCGACTTCCTTCACCTGACATACCACTCTCACCTGAAAAAAAAAAAAAGGGCACTCTGTACCCACAAAAAAATTACACCCCATACATAGCTGTCCATGTCGCATACATGTCTGCTTGACATTGAAACAGTTAATTATAATTGGCTCTACAACTAATATTAATGTTGTCCTGACACCTCTCTCAGGGGTGAAAGGTTTCCAATGTCTCACCAAAATACATGGAAATGCACAGCTGTTGCTGCCAAAGACATGGGCATCTATGGGCCTTACCTACATCCCTCCTGCAAATCCCACGCTTGTTTCCCTACTGTCTTACCCTCTTTGTGACCCCTTTTTCACCACTTTCCTGTCACCCCGTTTTCTTTTCTTTCAAAGAAATTAGCGGGTGTCACGCTTGTGTTAGCGGAGCTCACCGCCAGTCTTGCTACGTGAGCTCCAGCAAACAGCGCAGACCTGGTTTAAAGTCCTTAAAAGTGCCTTTATGGCACTTTGATTGACATGTCCTGTACTCAGTTTGAAAGCTTGTAAATAAAAATAAATTCCCACTGTCAGTCTCGAACCCAGGACCTTGGTAACATTAGTCTGTATGACCTACCACTAAGCCATGCCTGCCTTACAAGAACACAGTGCTAAAATAAATATAACATGTAATAGTAGGAATCAGTATAAAAGCAATGTAGGAGATGTACTATCTGAAGCATGTCAGGCAGAGTTTTAATGGCCAAATTACTGGATTCCCATACTAGTTCAGTGTTAACAGAAACAGCCCTGCTACTTGTTAGCTTGTACATAATAAAGTAAGGTAATGTACATATATGAAGGTACGTATATCTACACATACATATATATAAATATATATAAATACATATGAAATATAGTTGTAGGTGTCAGTATCCATACACACCCACTACAGGAAACAGTGAAGATAAATGCAGCAACCAGAATCTGCAACACAGCCTGGCTCCTGTGAGACCTACTAACCCCTTTAACTGCTTAAAGGTGCCTCCAGCACTTTGATTGATAGGCCCTATACTCAAGTCAAAAGCAGAATATAAGCATACTAGTAGGCCCTACCACAAGACCATTGTAACACTAGTCTGTATGACCTACCACTAAGCCATGACTCTCATACAGGAATATAGTGCTAAATAAGTGGAACATGTAATAGTAGGAATGAAGATAAAGGCAATATAGTATGTCTACTACCCAAAGCATGTCAGGCAGACTTTTATAGTCCCAATTACTGGGTTCCCATACTAGTGTAGTGTTAACAGAAACAGCCCTGCTAATTGTTAGCTTGTACCCAATAATGTCAACTAATGTACATATATGAAAGTATGTATATGTACACAGATATATATATATATTTATATAGCAATACATATGACATATAGTTGTAGGTGTCAGTATGCATACACACTCACTACAGGGAACAGGCAAGAGAAATGCAGCAACCTAAATCTACAACACAGCATGAAGCATGGGAGATGTACTAACCTTCACACTCACAGAACACTGTCAACAGCATACCAGCATGGTCCACGCCCTACAATCTGAAAGGGCAATGCCTATCTCACATACCCTTTTATAGCAGTGTCCTGAAATCACAGTGAGACATGCAATCAGTACACACCTGGCTGCATGCAATTAGCAAATGCTGCCTTACAATTGGTGCAGAGGCCATCACATGGACCTATGCAGATACCTACAAAAGCATTGAGTACCCACACTACACTCATGCAATACATTCATTGCACAAAACCTACAGAGAAAGAGAGAGAGAGACAGAGAGAGAAACAAACAAATATAACGACAGCCAGCAGCAAAGCAGCAGCAAGCAGCAAGCAGCAAACAGCAAGCAGCAAGCAGCAAGCAGCAAGGAGCAAGCAGCAACAAGTACCACTGGCACAGCAATAGCTGCCACAAACACAGGTAATGCAAAGTAGCAGGTTAATCCTGTGTATACTGTGACACCTCCAAATGTATCATAGTTCACTATCTATAGGTATGTCCATGAGATAGGTTGTGTGTACATAGTCCTGAAATATAAACATATGTAATATTGCTGTACATGTTGCCCATACTTAACACTTCCATAGCTTAGAACACAAGGCCAGTTGTGCATATGATGCAGTAGTTCCCAGGGTCAGTAGAGGTTCCTCCTCATTGGTGTGGGACCACTGTGTATGTATGGCACTGTTCAGGTACATATCCTGTAGTATGGCCAGGGATTAATATCAGTCTGTCATGTGGTGCTATGTCCTCCAGGGGTGAATGTAGCACACATCCAGGGATACCATTTCGTAACAGTGATGCTATGTGTTCTGCAATGATGAAGGTGGCTCTCACCTGGACATGTGAGAGGATAGGGAGGTGACAGTCATCTGGGATAACTAATACCACATGTGTAGGAGAATGGGGGGGGGGGATACCTGCACCTAAACTGTCTGCAACAATGTTGCCAATATCTGTGCATTTGGTGAATGTGAAGCATCTTAACACTGCTGACCACAGATGCCTTGCTGTCATGTGAATCTGCCCTGTGCTGCAGTAGCCTCCTAATATTGTTATACAATATGCCTGTATCTGTACTCCACTGGACAGGATTAATAAGTAGTGTGCAGTTGTTCTGGGTTAGATATGTGTGTGCACAGTACATGCAGTATGTGGGATGTCTGTGGTAAGCATATGCAAAGGTGCTGGCGGTGTGTGTTGTGGCTTCCACTAGCCCAATGGGCTGCATGGATAGCATCACTGTCATAACTACTGAATAACTGTGTAATTACATGCATACATAGCAAGGTAGTGTACTGTGCTTGTGGTGTTGTTCGGATATGTAAATCCAGGCTGAGTAATGTATGTCCACATCACAGGGTTGGGTTGGATGGCAACACACATCCAGTATGTAGGGATGAACACCCAGAATGTGTCAGACATGTCGCCTGTGCAGAAGTATCCGGCCATTACCTGTGCATCCCCCACAACACACACACATGCAACATATGGCAGAAGTACTATAGCAGTACACACATGTTCATAGGTTCATACTAGGCTATTTGCCCTAGGGCATTGGTAAGCCTAGTAGAATGTGTTTGTCTTTCGCCACCCAATTACAAGTTATGCTGCTATGCCCTTGTCCGATGTTAGTATACTGTGCCTCTGTCTAACAGTGACATAGAAGTGATACCTGGGGTACAACTATGATCTCCATCCACTCATCCAGATTCCTATGGAAGAGAGTCAATGAGGGACTCTGCCTAACCTGTAGTGTGAGCTCATTACAGAGTGAAGGGAGCCTCTCGGTTAGGAATATGCCCCTCCAGCATGTCCATGTATGTCAGTGCTGAGGTCCAGCTCTCCTGTATGGGACTCTGGCTGTATGGGACTCTGATTGCCTGAGGTGCAGCATGTTCATTACTGCTGGGTAGGACATGGCTGTATATGGCACGCACAGATTGCCTCTGAACAGGCAGTAAGCCACTGAGTCCAGCTGGATTTACTTTACCTGGGCAGCATATGACATCTATGTGAGCCATTGCATCCCCTTGATGAGGTACTGTTGTCCTGTACCAGTTGCTGTAGGTGTCTGGTTAGGTACATCCCAAAAGGTGCATTGTACGCAATTATAGGCCTGATGATGGATGAGTAAAGAGGCACAATGACCTCCCCTGCCATACATGTGAATCCCTCATGATTAGCTGGGCTATATAACATGTCTTTCAATCCACATTGGCCATGTGGTTGACAAATGACAGACCGCTACCATGTTTCTTCCCCAGGTCCCCAACTACGTCTTCTGTACTCAGTGGCCTAACACCTATGTTGTACTGTGCCACCAATGTGGAGGCGTGGGAATCTGCATTGAATACTGATACTCCCTCTCCTTTGTTCAAGTGTTGGAGCCGACAAGAATGGTAGCAGCTATAACCTGGTAGTACAGGTGTGCTCCTGTGAAACCTGAAACAGGTTCATGTTACTGCACAGATATCGATGTCCAGAATGTTAAGTAGGGTTTTGAGTGTGTGCATCCTTAGGTTTAGACTTCCGGTGTTGAGTAGCATCACTCTTACTTCCTCATCCTTTGTGATACAAATGGATGTGGGTTTGCCTTATGAGCCTTGCCTAATACAGGCACTATGGGTGTAGCAAGAGGCTCCGCCAAATTCCAATAGGACAGGGGTGACAGGTGCAAGCTGTCCCTAGCAAAGCATACCACCCCAAGATGGCAGGCATTGGCACACCTGTGAATGACACCAGTATGTCAGTCAATTGTTGGAAGGGATCATCGTGCCTTGATATTGTGGCATGGTTCTAGGTGAGGGTAGGATGCTACTCAAGGACAGGGTCAAACTGTCTTGGGCTATGTGCTCAGAGAGCTCTGTACTGTCTCATGTCATGTAGTCCAGGGAGGAATGTGTCAGGCCATTCACACCAGCATGGACATTGACTGAGTCATACCTGTACTTGCCTTGGGGTTACCTGAGTGTTTGTGTTATGTGGCAGGTCATAGTGCCCGACAGGCTACACACCATGACCCTCACCTCGTTAAGCCTGGTGAACGTGATGTTAGTGTGCCTGATGATAGAGGCACCTAGTACAGGTGTATGAGGTGTGTTGTTTACTGTTAATGGCTGTGAGTGTTCAGCACATTGGCTTTGTGTGATATGTGTTGCACATGTTCGTTTCGTGGTAGTGGTTGCCTGGATGTCTGCTTAGGAGGTCTCTGCTGCATAGGCATAGCTGTGGTCCGAGCCTACAAGTATGTTCATGTGTGATCATGTGTTAGGTCCGCTGTTGTGGTAGGTCTATGTGAGACTGGAAGTGTAGTGTGTGGTCTCCTTGGCCACCTGACTGGTTATGGCGGTATTGAGTAGACAGAGCCTAGCCTCCAGTTTGGTATATGGTTGCATCACTCACATGAGTTTGAATTTGTTGTTAGGAGGAGGGTTGTCTGTGTACATGCATCTGTTCCAACATTGTCTCTGGAGTACCACACTCACCAGCTGGACTGGGGGGGGGAACTGACAACTGACCTCTGGACATGCTAGAATACTATTCTGAATTCTGTAATAATTAATGATTGAAAACAAGGTCCAGTGGGGAGTGAGGGTGTACTGACATTACCTACAACTGCTGACTGATATAAAAGCGTCAGTGAGCAAGTGCCAGGTAACCTAAGTGCAATGTGTCACAATTAAGTAAATGCAACAATGAGAAGCAGTCACTTGCTGTCATGTGTAACATGGAAATACGTACAGTAAGCAATGCAGATATCAGTAGTGAGTCACAGACGTGTTGAGAAGCTGTGTACTATGTGGAAGTAGCATACCAGTGAAATAACAAGCTAACAAATAACAAGCATATAAACAAAGGTAGATCCAGGAGGCCTGGATGTAGTGGTTGCTACAGCAAACAAGGTGTAGCAATGTCAGTAAGATACAGCTCAGATATGCAGGCACTATAAACCTGAAACCAGATGTCCCCAGCTATGAATGGCAGAGTACAGCCTATTGTCACACACGAGTGCAGACCACAAACCTTGTTAATGTTAAATAACTGGCCTGAAGGCCAACTGCCCATACCAGAACTAATACACTTGTACACTGGGCCCTCAATCAGCAGTTCCCAACTTCAATGGATGAAAGATATGTGTCCTGCCACCACAGTGCTTGCCACCAACCTCCCTAATGTAAAACAACTGGTCTGAAGGCCAAGTGCTTAGTACAAATGACATAGAATGATAGCTACACTGTAATCAAGTTTTAACCAAGCAGTAATAAGTAGAAGTTAATACTCCCTGTATAGAACGTGTACCATGTATTGTTGAGATACTATGCTGATAACCTGCTTGTGTACCTTTCCAGCTTGACATGGCTCCAAAAAGGAACCCATCATATTCTGCTGCAGAGGATGACGTGATTCACCAGAGCCTGGTGCGTGACTATGCCATCCTGTTCTCACGCACCACCCAGAATCAGCAGGAGAGGTCTGCACTGTGGCAAAACCTCGTTAGCAGGATAAATGATGTTGGCATGCATGATAGGACATATGAGCAGGTGAGACATCACTGCAGTGATTTGATAAGAAATGTCCGCCAGCGTGCTGCAGATATCCGCAGGCAACAGGTTGCCACAGGTGGGGGTGGCCACATATCTCCCCCTCACCAGACAGGAGGGGCTACTGCTAAGTGTTGTGGATCCAGCCCCAGAACAACAACAGCAACACTCATGCATCATGATGGAGGTTGGATCCACACAGCAGCAAGACACCGTGCGTGCAGGTAAGATGCCATATTCATTTATTGTTATTACTTTTACATTTGTTGACCCAGATAGTCTAGCTGGATATATGTCCATTTACAGTAGAGGCCTGTGGAGAAAAGCTCCACACATAACGTAATAAAGGCAGACAGACAAGTTGTTAATACAGACAGCCAACATGATAGAATTGTACACCAGCCTGTTAACTAAATCAACATACATGTAAGGAACTCAAACAGTTTAGAGTCATACACAATGTACCGTTGGTTTCAAAGCAATCCTACCTAAAGCATAACGGTTATGCAATAAGGCAAAAGCCATATACATAATAGTTAGGGCTCAGAAGGGTAGAGAAGTAGAAGGAGTATGAAAGTTACAATGATATGGAAGAGGCAGGAGTCAAGAAGGAAGTGAGGAAAAGAAGGAAGACAGTCAAGAGGATGTGGGAGGGATGGGAGAAGTAGGTCAGAGCATAGAAGGACATCAAGGTGAAAGAAACAGGGTAGAAGCTAGTTTCTATGCACAATGAGGGGTTAAAGGTAAAGAGAGGGTATGGAGAGGGATGTTAGCCTGGACTCCAAGAAGAACAAAGCCAGTGGTTTTGGAAGTACAGTTTGAGTTGTCGTTTGAAGAGAGGTAAGGGTGAGATTAGAGTTAACCCCTGGTATGTACATATGACTGTTCTGTACACTGTTACTTCATGCACGCATAAGGTGTGCATGTGGTATGTATCTGTCATCATGATATATATACAGACATTATGTGCAGCTGATGTGTATAAGGGAACTAGTGTACTACTGTACTGTATCATGTGCAAAACAAATGGCACACGTGCCCACTGACATTACTCTCTTCACACTTCCAGGTCCCTCCCATCTAGCAACGAGGCAGGCCATACATGCTGGTGAGACTTTTTAACATTATCTGTAAAGCAATTTATAAAACTAGGAAGAGTAGTGTAACTCTGTAGTAGACTTGCTGGTGACTGTGTTCACAATACCCGTAATACACAGTTGTAGTAAATTGAGTAGTGTAACACGGTACTGATGTGTGTGTTTACTGTGGGGTGTGCATGTGTGCAAGTGTGCCTGTGCCCAAGTGTGCATGTGTGTTAGTGTCCATGAGTGCATGTGTCCATTTCTGAATGTGTGCATTAGTATTGAAGTGCATCTCTGTCAGATATGTATTGAGACTGTAATCTGTGTTCCATGTTTTCCTCCCGTAGGTTCCGGTGCTGCTCTGGTGACCTGCAGCAGGGAACCTGAATCTTGTGCCCCAGGTACTGATGATGATGAAATGTCTGTAATGGTGTAGGAAGGTGTGTCTGGGTCCACCATTGGTCAGCCAATTGACAGTACACAGCTTTCAACCCCGTCAATGCGCACAGTCATCCTGCCGTTACATCCTTTGTCACCATTCTCCCTAGGTGATGGACAGTCTGCAGTGGGCATAGATCAGGGTAATGTGGTACCTGTGGTACATGCATCCCCACAAGGCAGCCATGAGCAGGGGCCTCCAATGGTACCACGCAGACAGTCGCCCATGGGTTTTCGTGGGGGCATCTGTGGCCGTACTGCCTCTGGCCGACATGCCCAAGGAGGTATGTCAACCTCCACTATGTTTTGAACTGTCATGCAGGCACAGGCACGTATGGAAAGGTACACCAGACAGGGTCTGAGGGAGCTGAGAGCATGTCGCACAGCCATGACAGACGGCATGCGTGACGTTGCGAATGCTATCCGTAACTTCACAGATGTCATTGACAGACGTTGTGGGGGCATAGAACAGCTGCTCCACAACCAGATGTCCATGGGCCAGGGCGATGGTGTGCGTTTGCAATGTCGACGTGGCCGTATGCCAGCAACAGCACCAGCTGGCAGTGGCGCGGACGACAACAGGCCCACTCGCGCACCTCAAGTGCCAGCACCAGCCCCAGCAATACTGGGTCTGTGCTGTCATCAAGACGCCCCAGGAGACCACATGCACGTGGCTCTGGACAGTCCCAACAGGGAACTGTGTCCAGTCAACACACCCCTGCTTCCGATGACAGTACGCAGTCTGGGTTAGTACCGGATACGGCCCGTAGCACCCCTGCCAGGCACATGTACTGTGTCCGTGCCCACAGACACTGATCTGGATGACCTGACAGGTGCAGTCTGTGGCTGTCCACAAAACCCTGTACATGGCAGCCATTATGTGGGACTGTTTGCGTGCTTACACACATGCAGAAACCTAACACCTAGGGCAAACACATACACACACACACTGCCCCAACACCGGTCCACCCTGTACTGCTGCCCCTCACAAACACACATACACACACATGTCAATTGGTGTTACCAGTGGCTGGCTTGGGCATACCTAACCCACACCCTGTGCATATGATGACACTGTGCCACCTCCTGCATACTACAACATCGGTGCAGGTAAAGGTAAACACATTGCTGATGCACAGGGTGACTACATAGATGTGTATAAGTGATAACATGTTGGTAACTGTTCACTGTTTCAGTATAATTGTGTGTATATCCCAGCAGTCCTGCTGCAGTAACTGTATGAATGTCCTCAATTGTTATATGCACCCATACTACTTACCAAAGTGTACCAGCTGCACACCATCACATGCTAACATTGACTATGGCAATGCGCATCTTGTGCTGTTACGTAGATTCAGCTATATGTAACTGTTCTGTCACACATGCATTTATACACACCCTGCTACCCACACACATGCACACGCTCACCTGCCATTCCCATTATTTATCACCCTACATGAGTAGCTGTTGATACATGACAGGTACACATTTGAGAAGTGCACTATGTTGTTTACTACTGGCATCCCCTTCTCTACCTGTACTCACAGGGTGCAGGCAACCTCATCGGTTGAAAGATGTAATGTGCATCAGGTACTGTAGTACCCTGATTGCCACATCAAACATGTTTCCCATATGGAAATGCACACACAGACACATCCCACATCCACACACTTGCCACATTCAGGCTTCAGAGCACTATCTAGGTATATTTGGGTACATGTGCGTGTTACAGTAGCATGTAACACTATACTGAGTACTGGCAGTTGTCTGTTGTCATGTTGTCTGTATAGAATAAAAGAATTGTTTGATTATCCTACTCCGTTTTGTGGATATTACTTTAAGAAGTGTTACCTTACATGTGTTATTGGTACCACCACCTTCTCTTTTGTAGTTTTGTTTGTATAGGGTGCTATCAACATCACTGCTTGTTAAGGGTAATGACCACCCTGCAGTGCATAGCCCCATGTGGCAAAAGCCACATCCCACCCCATCATTGTGCACACACACTAACCCCACCAACAGTAAAACACATACTTTCCATTTGCAAGATTCAAACCCATACCTAACTGTGTTATGACAGTAGAAACAGACACATTAGCAGAGTGTGCTATTTGCAGTAGTTGGAGAAATCTTTACTAACGCTGTACTTAGAGGGTGCTGACATCATCTGTGTGTAGGAGGAGGGATGTGCACCCTGTAGTGTGTTCTCCCAGTTGTCAAAAAGTAGTTAATCCTCCCAGCATAGTGCACACACATAAACCCCACTCATACTAACACACATACATTCCCTTTGCAGGATTCAAACCCCTACCTAACTACGTTATGACACTGGAGAAAGACACATTAGCGGAGCACGCTATGCGAATTACTGGAGGACTTTACTACAGGTAATATAGTTATACAGTCCTGACATCATCAGTGTTTCAAAAGGGGGATCTGCATCATGTACTGTACTGTCACAGTTGCTAATAGGGACATTTCCAACACACACATCGATGTGTTTGAGGTTTGCATATGTGGGGGATCCAGTACTCCAGTGTGATTAGTATATGGTTTGATTGCAACAATGAGGGATATACTCCCAGTGGTGAGCAGTTTGTACTCATGGTTGTGATGATCAGGTCTAGTATATCTGCCCCTCTTGTGGGAAGGTTGGTTACCTGTTCCATAGCCAAAGAATGTCTGATCTATGGGAACCCTAGAGCTTGGGTATTGTGGCTTGTGTAATGTTCACAGTCTATGTTTGGGTACCTGCCGTCACCCAGTATGATGGTGTTTGCAGAGTAATCTAAACTGTCCTGTGTCAGCATGAAGGCTGTGTGGGAGTCCTGAGTTTGAGAGGGTGCTGTAAGAGCTCCTCTGTGTCTCTTGCCATGTGGTCCAGGGAGGTACGTCTCAGGTTGTTTGCACCAGCATGGGCAATGTCTGCCTCATAGCTGTACTTGCTGTGGAGTGACCTGTGTGCCTGTGTTATGTGGCACATGCTATCACCCGACAAGTAGCTAACTGTGACCCTCACCTTGCTCTGTCTGGACGGCGGCACGTCTGTCAACAGCTCATGTCAAGCAAGTTCACACCCCTCATAAATGATGTGGAAACCTTCAAAGGCCCAAGGCCGGTTGACAATATGGACCAGACTGCAGATACCTGTATAAAGGCATTCTATGGACACATTCAGGAATGCATGGATCATGAAGCCACATATGAAAGCATGACCCAATTCTCCAAAGGCAGATATCCTGGGTGCCGGACACCAGCCATAAACACACTATACAATAGAAGGATGATGCCACTACATGATACAACAACCTCCCAAAATGTGAAGGCACCACTGATGAGTATTGGAAGGCAACTACAGGCACCCATATGATTGTCTAAGGCCATCTTTGAGAGAGGGTTCCACAAGCCACTGAGGATAATCACAAGGCTGCCTGTAGTTATGTTAGTAACCTGGGTGGTACTACCCAGATATGCTCAGAGGTAATCCAAGATGTCACACAAAATACAAAACACACAGACATTGCCATCATCCTAGTGGACAGGTTCAATGCTGCCTTCTCCCCCCACCACACCAAAAGGGCAAATATGTCTCACGGCACAGTGCTGCCCCCCCTGACATCACAGATGCTCAGGTAAGAGATGCCCTTCCCAAAGCAATAAACACTGCATCAATGGGACCAGACAGTGTCCCAGGCTGTGTCCTACATGAACCACGAGAAGAGCTACACCCAGACATAACACCACTGTTCAATCCCAGCCTTAATACACGATATGTGGCCAGAGAGTGGCATACAGCAACAGTGGTCCCTCAACATTCAGGTGGTGCCTTCACGGATCCTGTACACTACTCGACCCATATGTCTGACTAGCTTTGTCTGCAAAGCTATGGCAAGGATCATCATGAACCTCACATATCTAGATATTGTGGACCTACAGACATGTCACCATACACAGTTTGGCTTTGTCAATGGCAAATCCTGCCTCTCCAACCTGTTTGATTTCTTTGAAACAGTCACCAAGGCCACTGTCAAGGGGAAGGAGGTCTACACAGCCTACTTGAACCTTGCATAAGCCTTGGATACAATACCCCAGTTGTGCATTCTAGGGAAGCTCACCAGTGTACATATTAACCCCTATGTCACTATGGGTATTGCACAGTGGCTCAAGGGCAGAACACACATGGTAGAATTGCTGGGGCCATGTCAGCCTCCAACCTGGTACAAGTGGTGTCCCACAAGGCACAGCCCTGGGAGCTGTCATCTTCATTATATATTTATCATAGGTGCAGGCCAACATGGAAGTACTGTGGCTCAGCAAGTCGCAGGTGACTGCAAACCGGACACCATAATCAACTCACCAGCTAACACACGCACCCTCCAAAAGGGACTCTTGCAAACACACGACTTGTGCCACAGCCATGGCCTCAACGTGAATGACAGAAAGCTTATAGTCATCCCCTTTGTCAAACACAAAGTGACCACAACGTACCACATATGTGTTAATCCATTAAGTGCAGACGAAGGAATTATGGACCTTGGGGTACACAGGTTGATAGCATTCTACCATTTGACAACAACATGGACAAAGTGGTTAGGTAAGGATGTTATATGGGCCACATCATCATGGGATCCACATGTAGATCAGGGGAGGACATTGTGCCCCTTTACTCATCCCTCATCATGCCCATAATTGACTATGATGAACCTGTCGGCATGCACCTTACCAGACACCTGCAGCAACTGGAGATACCACATATGTACCTCGACAAGGGGATCAAAGGGCTCAAACAGATGCCACATACTGACTGGTTAAAGTAACAGCAGCTCTACTCAGTGACATACTGCCTCTTCATAGGCAATCTGTGCCTGACATAGAAGGCCAGGTCATACCCTCACTTAATGGCCATGCTGCATCTCAGAATATCCAGATACCACCAGGATACACCCTGGAAATACTTGAACCTCAGGAGTGATATACATAGGACATGCTGGAGGGGCACATTCACAACTCACAGGCTCCCTTCATTCCTGAATATTATCCCAATAGAGGTTAGGCAGACTGACTCAGTGACTATCTTCAAGAGTGATATTAATGACAGGATGTGACATTGTAGGGTTACCCTGGGTATCACTTATGTGTCACTGTGAGACAGAGGCACAGTATACTAACCTTGGAAAAGGGCATAGCAAGACAGATTCACAATGCATGTTGAAAGGCACACACATTCTGGCTAGGTGGATACATGCCCTGGGCAGACATCCCTGTACGAACCTATGGACCTATGTATCTTTATCACCATTGTCCCTATGTGCTGTTAATCACCAATGTAATCTCAATACTATGGTAGCATGTGCAAAGGTCAGTTGTCAGTCACCTCTATGGTACAGTTGTGGAATATGTGTGTCATGTAGTAATGTCACAGCTGCCACATGTACACAGTCAACCCTATCCCCTACCCATGGATGTACATCACATGTATGAGATGGAAACACATGGCCAAACTGTGGACTAAGCACTCTGAACCCAGTACTGGCATAACCTGTCTGGTGGCATGAAATACTACAGTGACAGCAATACCAATCTGATGTGGACCTACACGGACAACAATACAAGCATGGAAACACAACAGGTCAGTTGTGAAGCCTAAGGATAGCATCCTGCATGACTGGCAGACATCTCTGCAGCTGGCACACAGGCATACATTAGGCCTGCACACAGCACGCATAACACATCGCACACAAATCCTGTGTGTCAAACAAGCACAGTCTGTACAGCTATACAACACTACTGCCGCAGTTGTGTTAGGTACTTTTATTGTCCAGTACAGTGAGACAATGCTCACCAGGCTGGAAAAGGTGTAGGTCACAATGATATGCTCATGGGGTACTATGGTTCACCACATAACACAAACATACAAGTCAGTCAGATGCATGGACACATATGACTCAGTCATTGTCCATGCCACCACAGCTGATGTGGGATGTCCCTCACTGGGATACATGATATGGAACATGGAAGGGATCACTGAGCAAGTGACACAGGCTGGTAGACCCCTGACCTTGGTTGGCATCAGACCCTCACCAGGGATTCTGACAAATTACTGAATGCTAATGAATTAGTGTAGCTACAACACCCGAGCTGAATGGTTCTTAGCATGCAGTCACTGCATTGCTATGGAATACTGTCTTACCACTCCCACAACAGGTGAAAACATGCAGCTCCTGTACATCAACAACATGTAGACTATATGCCCCAGACCAGGTGTGCATCCCTCACTACTAGGCTGATAGCATCTACATCTCACACTGTATATACACATCCCACATGCTGCACCTGCACAGAAGACCACGGTCATAATGTTACCCTGTGCAAATACCATGTATTCACATGTGGCAGGCATCACACATGGTAACTATTGAAGGTCACAGGTACATATGTGTATTTGGTACACACATACATCATGTGTGGATTGCCATAACTGGTTTAATCAATGTCATGCATTATTGTGAGTGACAACCCACACACATGGGCATTCTGTGTGTGCAAAACACACGTGGCATGTCTGTAATCAAAAGCCATACATAATTGTGATATCGTTTAGAAAGGGGTATGTGCATCCTGTAGTGTGTTTTCCCAGTTGCCAAAACGGATATATCAATCATACACAATTACCCCCCCCTTCGCACACACTTGCCACATTCAAACCCCTACCTAACTATGTTATGACACTAGAGACGGACGCATTAGCACAGCACGCTATTCGCATTATTGGGAGACTTCCTTTCCCCTGATATACTTATAGGGTGCTGACATCATCAGAGTTTAGAAAGTGGAATGATCATCCTGTGGTGTGTTTTCCCAGTTGCCAAAAGGGATGTTTCCCCTTCACACACACTTGCCACCTGCTGGATTCAAACCCCTATCTAACTATGTTATGACACTAGAGATGGACGCATTAGAACAGTGCGCTATTCGCATTACTGAGAGACTACCATTCCCCTGATATACTTATAGGGTGCTGACATCATCAGAGTTTAGAAAGTGGAATGATCATCCTGTGGTGTGTTTTCCCAGTTGCCAAAAGGGATGTTTTTTTCATACACACTTACACCCCTTCACACACACTTGCCACCTGCTGGATTCAAACCCCTACCTAACTATGTTATGACACTAAAGGCGGACGCATTAGCACAGCGCGCTATTCGCATTACTAGGAGACTTCCTTTCCCCTGATATACTTATAGGGTGCTGACATCATCAGAGTTTAGAAAGTGGAATGATCATCCTGTGGTGTGTTTTCCCAGTTGCCAAAAGGGATGTTTCTTTCATACACACGTACCCCTCTTCACACACACTTGCCACCTGCTGGATTCAAACCCCTACCTAACTATGTTATGACACTTGCGATGGACGCATTAGCGGAGCACGCTATTCAGATTACTGAGAGATTCCTTTTCTCCGATATACTTATAGGGTGCTTACATGATCAGTGTCTAGAAAGGGGAATGAGCATCCTCTGGTGTGTTTTCACAGTTGCTAGGAGTAACATTTGGACCAAGTGTGTGAGCATGCCCAGTTCAGCCTTCCCATGGCATGTTGTGTGAAAGATGTCTCATTTATCTAAGTGTGTGAGCATGCCCAGTGTGGGCTTTACATATGTTGAACTCTGCAGCCCATCACATTTGTGGATGAGTGTGACCTTCAACAAATACCTCCAGTTTATGGTTGTGTGTTCTGTGCCATGTTGTGTAGTTACTGTCCGAATGCTTTTTGTGTGAACAAAACAGGGAGTATACTGTGCCTGCAGGTTTTGCATGGGATACTTTGCACACAATTGTCAACATCCGTTCATACTGACCTAACACTATAGCACTGTATAGTGTAGTGTTTCAGTACTTTCACTGTGGTGGTCAGTATCCTGGGCTTTAGTCCTATCACCGCTTTACATTTCCATAGTGTGCACAACAGCCTGGTTATGGTCCAGTTGTGCACATCTGCACAAAGGCGGTGCCTCTACAGACCCTGGTAAGTACTGCCCCATAAGCTTAACAAGTCTAGTCTGCAAAGCTATGGAGAGGATCATAATTGAGCTCATAAACAAAGATATGGGGGACATGCAGACATTGTACCCATCCCATTTTGGCTTGGTCAAGGGCAGATCATGCCTTTTGTACTGGGTTGACATCTTCAAAACAGTCACTTAGGCCATTGTTGGCAAAAAGGCAGTCCATACAGCCTACCTTGGCCTTGCAAACACTTTCAACACAATACCCCACTCAGGTATTGTGGAAAACCCTAACAACTGAAATGTAAACCCATATGTCACAAGATGGGTTGCAAACTGGCTTAAGGACGGGACCCACAGGGTTAGAGTTGCTGGCACTATGTTAGACTCCAGGCTGGTCACAGGTGGTGTCACACAGGGCTCAGTCCTTGGACCCCATTGTTTGTCATGTACTTCCCAGAAGTACAGGCCAACATGGGAGGATTTTGGATGACAATGTTTGCAGATGACTGCACACTGGGCGCCATAGTGGACAGTGCATCAGACACGTATATCCTTCAGAAGGGACTCACAGTAACTGATAGCTGGTGCCAGGGCCATGGCCTGAAGTCAAAGTGCACAACATGTGTAGACATACCCTTCAGGAAAATCAAGGTAACCCCAAGCTACCATATAGGTGGCAATCCTCTAAGCACAGAGGAGGTTATCATGGACCTGGGGACCCAGGTTGACAGTCGCCGTTCTTCTGAGACTCACGTTGCTAAGGTGGCTAGAAAGACCTTCTACATTGCCCATCTGATCAGGATGGGATTCACATCCAGATCTAGTGGGTCATTGTTCCCCTGTACTCTTCACTTATCAGACCGGTGATCGAGTAGAATGCCCTATTCTGGCTGTATGTCACCCAACATCTACAGCAATTGGAGACACCCTGAATGTCCCCCACCTAAAGGATCATGGAACCCCAACAGCTGTCATATGCTGCCAGATTGAAGACACTCCCACTCTATTCACTCACATACCGTCTGCCTAGAGGTGACATGTGCCTGACATGCGAGGCCATGTCCAAACAGGGATTAATGGACATGCTCCACCTCAGAATCGGCAGATCCACCTGAACCACTAGTGCAGGTGACGTACACCTTAGCAGGGATGTACGTTGGACATGCTGGAGGGATGGAGTTATCACCCGGAGACTCCCTATGCTGTGGAATACAATCCCAGTCCATGTGAGGCAGAGCACCTTGCTGGCTGTGTTCAAGAGGTATCTTGACCTGTGGATGGAAGGTCATACGTTTAACCCGGGGATCGTCACTGTGTCACTGCTGGAGAGAGGCATGACATAATAATGGGCACAGTACTGTTTCCATATAAGGGGTGGTGTATGCCAATGAACTCTGTGCTAGGCTTATACCTGCCTTAGGGAAGATAACCTAGTATAAACCTATGTACCTATGAACCTATCTGACCATGTTGCATTATGTTCAGATGTGAACTACTTACAACAGCCTCATCCAACATCAGTTGTGTATTCCACAACATGGGTGTACATTGGCAAACACTACCGATGTGCCCTAGGCCATTTCTAATGCTAGTCGGAGAGTGTGTTTGTCCATCAGCACTTTGTAAGTGTAGTTTGCCATGACATATGTCTTGTTTAGTATACTGTGCCTCTGTCTACCTGTGACATAACATTGATACCCAGGGTAAACCTCCCATCTCCCATCCACTCATTAGGATTCCTGCTGAGGGGGCTCAACGAGTGTCTCTACGGACAACCTGTACTGGTAGTTTACTCATGCGTGGGGGTGGCTTCTGTGTTTTGGATAATGCAGTACAGCCTGTCCTGAATATGTCAGTGATGGGGTTCAGGTCCCTCATGTGCATAGCTCCCTGCCATTCAGATTGTACAAGGTGCAGCATGTGCATTGATTCCAGCTTGGACATGGCTTTCTACATCAGGCACAGCTTGCATCTGGGTGGACAGCATGGCAGTGTGTGGAGCTGCACTCTGTTTAATCAGGCTACACATTACATGTGTTCCAGCTCTGTCATACTCCTGGTGAGGTACTGTTGTGGACTTTACAGGTGCTGGATGTGTCTGCATGAGGTACACCCCACAGGGGCTGTTGTGGTCATTTCTAATGCCGATGAAAGATAACTGCAGAACCACAATGACCTCCCTTAGCTAGATGTCAGACAGCATGGACCATGCAATCACAAATAAAAACAGGACACTCTCCACAAAGGGAAAGTGTCCTGTCTGGTGGACCCCAGCCATAAACAAACTGTATGACAGATGAGGGTTACTAATGCAAGACAGAGCTACATCTCCAAAAGGGAAGACAGCTGTGATCAGCACTAGTAGAAAGCTACATTATCTCATAAAGACATGCGAGGTCAACCTGGGGACATAAATCACCAAAGACAATGAAGGTAACCACACTGCTTTCTTCAGTTATGTCAGACACCTGGTTGTGAACCCTCAGATATGCTCAGAGTTGGTACACAACAACATATATTCCAGTGACCTGACAGATATTGGCAACATTCCGGCGGACAGCTTCAGTGCGATTTACCCCCTCCCTCACCCCCAAAAGAAGATAGTTATCACTGCTGTATGTAACCTCACTGTCATCTTGGATGTCCATGTGAGAGCCGCACTCAGCAAAGACAAGTAAACAGCATCCATGGGACCTGTTGGTATCTCCGGTTGCATGCTATGTGAACTCCAGAAGGGGCTGGACCCGTATATACAACTGCTATTTAACCTCAGTCTTGCTACAGGATATGTACCTGAACACTGGCATAAGGCAACAGTGGTCCCACTCCACAAAGGAGATGCCTCCGCAGACCATGGCAACTACCACCACACAAGCTTAACCAGCCTTGTCTGCAAAGATATGGGGGAAGTCATTATGGAGCTCTTACACAGACACATTACTGACCTACGGACCCTTGTTCCCACCTAGTTCAGCTTTGTACAGGGCAGATCCTGCCTTTTGCACCTAGTTGACTACTATGAAACTGTCAGTAGGGCCATCGATGAGGGCTATGCAGTCCACACAGCCTACCTGCACTTGGCTAAGGCCTGTGACACAATACCACACTCAGGCATCATAGCCAAGCTCAACAGCTGACATATAACAGCATATGTCGCAGGATAGGTTGCAAAATGGCTAAGAAACAGAATCCATAAAGTCAACATTGCAGGTGCCTTGTCAGATTCAAGCCAGTCACAGGTGGTGTCCCACAAGGATGTGTCCTGGGACCCCTCTTAATTGGTATTTACTTTTCAGATGTGAAAGCAAACATAGGGGGGTTGTGGCTGACACAGTTTGCAGATGACTGCAACCTAGGCACCATAGTGAATACATCAGCCAGCACACACATACTACAGAATGCCGTCACAAAGGCGGATAGCTGGTGCCAGACGCATGGCCTGAAACTGAATGCAACTGATGTGTATTCATCCCCTTTGGGGAACAAAGTACCCACAGATCAATACATAGACAGCAACCCACTGAGCACAGACAACAAATCAGACACCTGGGGACACATGTAGATAGTGACATCTCTTTTGACACCCCTGTTGCCAAGGTGGTTAGGAAGACTTTCTATCTTGCCCACCTTATCATGGAGGGTTTTCCATCAAGATCATAGGAGGTCATTGTTCCACTATCCTTCTCCCTTATCAGGCCCATGATTGAATACAAAGCCCCATATGGTATGTACCTCGCCCAGCAATTGCAACAGCTGGAGACACCCCAAAAGTACCTACCATGAAGATCAGGGTTCTTCAACACATGTCATATGCTTCCAGAATAGAGGAAATCCAGCTTTGTTCAGTGTCATACCACATACTTACAGGTGACCTATGCCTGACATACAAGACCATGTCCAATCAGGATTTGGTGGACATGCTCCACTGCAAGCAATCCAAATCCACCAGAGCCATGAGAGCTGAGGATTTGAACCTCAGCACATACATGTATAGGACATGCTGGAGGGACAGAGTCATAACTCAGAGGCATCTCACACTCTAGCAGAGTATCCCAGTTCATGTTTGACAGAGTCCCTCACTGACTCTCTTCAGGAGACATCTGGACAACTGCATATGAGACGGAGGCACAGACTAGACAGAGGCACAGTCATGTTATTCAATTACATAAGGGGGTCATAATGTGTCACTACTAAGTCAGAGGCACAATATTCAGAATCTATTCTGTACACTTATTACCACTATAAGGGGTGGCAATATCCACATCACTATGGCTAGGCTTATACATGCACTAGGGCAGATAGCCTAGTAGTAGACTATAAAACACCGGTGTATGTGTAGGTATTGTCAATCAAACACTATGATGTGGTTTGGGGGGCTTGATATCTCCCTGTATTCCAACATCGTTTTGTCTATTCCTTCTAGCATGTCTAGGGATCAGTTGCTAGTGTCCTCTCCTGCTCAGTTGGTGACTGGGAATATTGAGGCAATGTTACACTTGCCTCATGTACACTGACAACCCTCTCCTTCTCCCATAAAACACACATACATGTGAGAGATGCAACTATATAGCCAAAGTGGAGGCTGAGCTCTCTCAACATAGGACTAGCAAGACCAGAGAGAAGGTGAAGGTAACCACACACATCACAAATCTAGTCTCACATGGCACTATCACAACTTAAGATCATACACATAGACACACAGAGATATACTCGGAGGCTCTGATCAGAATTCTACCAAAACGGCAGTGGCCACCACAGCAGACACTCACACAACTGCCTCCACAGGGCACAGCACATGCAACACATTGACCACAGAGTCGGTGTGCCAAACAGTCACAGCCCTTAAGGCCAAACACAATGCCAGACACACTTGTCATAGGTGACTCCATAGTCAGACACACTGACGTCCCGCTCACCAGATCGGGTATGGAGGAGGTCACAGTAAGCTGCCTATCGGGCACTGGAATCCACCACATAATGCAAGCACTCAGGTCACTCAACTGCAAGTACAAGTCTGACCCAGTCATTATCCATGCTGGTGTGAACGACCTGAGATGTACCTCCCTGGACTACATGGAAAGAGACATAGGGGATCCCTCTGATTATGTAGGCCAGGCAGGTGGTGACCCTGACCTTCAGCAGTATCCTACCTTCACCAAGTATGATGCCACATAAACAGAGACAAGATGATCAGCTGTAATATTTTGCTTAAACTATGGTGTCATTCAAAGGGGTCCAATGTCTGTCTGCCTGGGATGACATGCTGGACAGGCCACGGTGATTTGCAAGGGACGGCTTGCACCTGTCACCCTGGGCTTCGGATTTCGGATGATGCTCTTGCCACCCCCATTGTGCCTTTTTTATGCAAGATTCAGATTCTACACCTACCACCCTAGAACACAGTAAAGGAAAGGCACTAAGGGTAATGCTGCTCAATGCCAGAGGTCTCAACCTCAAGCTGCACACACTGTATGCCCTTCTCAGTCTGTAGCACATTGATGTCTGTGCTGTGCCTGAAACCTGGTTCACAGCCTCTAACAGCACCCCGGCACTATCGGGTGTTACCTCATATCATGCGTTCCGGCACCAGAATCCAGACAACACCAAGAAGGATGGTGGGTGTCCATATTCATCAAGGACACCCTCACCTCATGGTTGGTGGCAACACACGCTGCATCGGAGACCATCCAGGTGCCAGTGACCATAGGCAAGACTGCTCTGCAGTTTGTAGCATGTTACATGCCACCCTCTCAAACTCAGGTACCTCACACAGCTATCCTGCAAACACTGCAGGAGATAAATGTATCTCCTAACACCATCCTACTGGGTGATTCCAACTATCCACATATAGACTGGGATCACTAAGCAAGCCACAACACTGTAACACAAAGGTTCCAAGAGTTCATACACTCAAATGCCATGGAACAACTGGTCACCATCCCCACAAGTGGAGACAACATACTAGAACTCATCATCACGAACATGGGGTCACACTGTTCAACACCAGAAGTATACCCATCATTGGTGAGATCAGATCATGGACTACTCTCAGTGGGAGTCCACATCCCACACACCCCCCCAGATAGAAAAACAAACAGTGAAGACCTTCTCAAATGCCGACTTCACATTTCTAAGGACTGGTGTGGTCCCTTTCAAGGCCCCCAAGCCAGCGGACACCATTACCCAAGCCACTGTATCACTTACAAATGCCTTCTACCAGCACCTCCAGGACTGCATGGATCAGGCAATCCCAGACAAAAGAAAGACTCTTTGTACCACAGGCGAGCATCCGGTCTGGTGGACCCTAGCCATAAACAAGCTCTACAACACAAGGAAGGAGCTACTACGAGATAGAGCGTAATCCGTAGGAGGGAAGACACCCCTGCTCATTGTGAGTAAGACACTGGGTTCCCCCATACAATCATCTGAGGCAAGTTTTGCGAGTAAACCCACTCAGGACTCAAGGGACAATCATGAGGCCTTTTTTACCTATGTTTGAAACCTGGGAGGGAACTCCCAGATATGCTCAGAATTAGTTCAGAATGATGTAGATATCACTGCACCTACAGACATTGCCAACATACTGGCTGTCAGGTTCAGTGCAGATTTCTCCCCCCCCTCCCCCCAACTGGAGGAGTATCTACACCAGAGCATTGTAGCCCCCCAAACATCTCCAATGCTGGGGTGGGAACCGCTCTATCCAAGGCGGAAAACACTTTATCCATGGGACCAGGTGGTGTCCCCAGTTGTGTGCTCCATGAACTCAATGAGTAATTACACCTGCAGTTAGGGCAGCTGTTTAATCTTAGCCTCACCTCAGGATATGTGCCCAAGGAGTGGCATACGGCAATGGTGGACCCACTTCACAAAGGAGGTGCTTCCACCAACCCTGGATACTAACATCCCATCAGCTTGACAAGCCTGTTCTGCTAAGCTATGGAGAGGATCATAATGGGAATTATAAATGAAGACATAGGGGACCTACAGACATTGGATCCAATCCACTTTGGCTTTGTCAAGGGCAGATCATGCCTTTTAAACTTGGTTGACTTTTTCAAGACAGTCACCCAGGCCACTGACATGGGCAAGGCAGTCCACACAGCCTACCTTGACCTGGCAAAGGCTTTCGACACAATCCCCACTCAGGTATCATTGAAAACATCACCAGCTTAATTGTGAACCCATACATCACAGCATGGGTTGCAAACTGGCTAAGTGACAGCACACACAGGGTCAAAGTTGCTGGTGCCATGTCACACTCCAGAGCTGTCACAAGTGGTGTCCCACAGGGCTCAGTCCTGGGCCCACATTTGTTCAGCATCTACTTTTCAGAAGTACGAGCAAACACAGGAGGATTATGGCTGACAAAGTTTGAAGATGACTGCAAACTGGGAAGCATAGTTGGAAACCCATCTGACACAGACATCCTTCAGAAGGGTCTCATAGACATGGATAACTGGTGCCAGAGCCATGGCCTTACATTAAACACTAAACAATGCATAGCCATACCCTTCAGGAAGAACAAGGTTACCACTAGTTCCCATCTAGGTGGCAATCCTCTAAGCACAGAGGAGGTTATCAGGGACCGGGGCACCCAGGTTGACAGTAACCTTTTGTTTGACACTCACATTGCCAGGGTAGTTTGGAAGACCTTCTACATTGGCCACCTCATCATGCAGGGATTCACATCTAGATCAGGGGAGGTCATTGTTCCCCTGTATTCATCACTCATCAGACCAATGATTGCATACAATGCCCCATTCAGAATGTATCTGACCCAACACCTGCAGCAATTGGATGGGCCCACAAATTCCTCAACAGGAGGTGAAAGGGTCTCAAACATATTTCTTATGCTGCCCGACTGAAGGAATTCCTGCTGTATTCAGTCGCACCATCTGCTCAGAGGTGACCTGTGCCTGACATACAAGGCTATGTCCATCCCAGAATTAATGAACATGCTTCACCTCAAGACCTCTACATCCATCAGGACTACAAAGGCAGGAGACTTAAACCTCAACACAGATATTAATAGGATGTGCTGGAGGGACAGATTCATCACCCAGAGAGTCCCTATGCTGTGGAACAACATCCTGGTACATGTGAGGCTGAGCACCTCACTGGCTTTGTTCAAGTGAGATCTTGACCAATGGATTGGAGATTGCAGGTATACCCCAGGGATAACCTCAGTATCACTGCTTGACAGAGGCACAGCAAAATAATGGGCATATTATCCATCAAATTGAAGGGGTGGCAGAAGCCACAAAACTCTGGGCTAGGCTTATAAATGCCCTAGGGCAGATAGCCTAGTATGAACCTATCAACCTATGAACATAGGCCTGGGGCAGTTCCTGCTATTAGGACAGTGGTCTGCAGCAAGCTATATAGTAGTAGTCAGTTTTAGCCATTGGTTTATGACCATGGCTATTCCATGTTGCTTCTTGCTGTGGTACAAACATGGGTGTGTGGTTATCCATGCCATTTATTGCTAGTCACCCTCATTTTTATCTGGTTCCATGTTTTTGCACATGTACATCACTGTATGAGGTGTGACCTGGTAGTGTCAGGGTGCTGATGTGGGCTTTGACCCTGTTTTCTATTACAGCACTGATATCTACATTCTCTATACTGTGTGTGTTTACACTGCACGCATCTTGATGTTTATACTTCTGGCATTGGGTAGCATTACATCTAGGTTCCTATCCCTTGTGGTACCCATGAGGTGGGTTTGTGTTTTTGTGGTTTATGATTGTTGAGGGTGGATGTTAATTGGGGTCCTCCGGTGTGCATATGGTACATGATATTACATTACTTAACACATGGCATTCATGCCTCAGGTGGTGCTGCAGGGCCGCCTCTGTCAGATGCACATACTACACTCCCTGTACATGTTTGGAAGCAGGTTGTGTCATGTTAGGCATCCCTGTTACTGTATGAGTGAGTCAGAGTGGGTATCAGTCCCAGTGTTCCTACTGACCAAGTGTATGTGCTATGCATTGCCTCTTTGCCAAGGCCAGGGCATACTGGGCACGCCTCCTTCTGCCTACTCGGACAAGGTCAGGTTGTTCCTCCTCCAAGTCACCTCCTGCCTGTGGTGGCCTTGGCAATGGTGGGGGGATGTTTGGCCCAGCCCTGTGCTGGTCCTGCTGCAGCTGTTTCCGCAGGATCATATTATGTAGCATAGCACATATCATGATCATTTGGGTACATGTAGTTGGTGTGTACTGCAAGGCTCCACCAGATGTGTCCAGACACCGGAACCGTGACTTGAGCAGCCCAAACACACGCTCTATGACATTACGTGTTTGTGCGTGTGCCTTATATTATGGCGTTCCTGTTCAGGTGTGTGTGCATTTCTGATGGGTGTCATCAGCCACGGCTCAAGTGCATAACCTGCATCCCCCACTAGGTGTCCGTGTGGGAAGTCCCCATTGGCAAATGATTGGTACAGCTGCGTCAGATGCCAGATATGGGAATCGTGGTAGCTCCCAGGGCAGCCAGCACACACATTCATTATTATGCCCTGGGCATCACACACGACCTGGCAGTTGATGGAGGGGTATCCCTTGCGGTTAATGTAGGCTCTACCCCGCTCACCGGCTGGTGCTTTGATGCATATGTGCGTGCAGTCTATTGCACCCAGCACCTCAGGGTAACCCGCTATTTGCTGGAAGAGACGCATATTGCTGGCCATAACCTCACGGTCATTAGGGACATATATATGATCACCGACATGTGCTGACATGGCATCCAGGAACTGGTGCAGTACTCTGGAGGCTGATGCCTGTGATATCCCCATCATATCACCAGTTGGTCTCTGGAAGGTACCTGTTGCTAGTATTCTTAGGCCAACACATACCTTGGTTTCCACTGGGATGGGTTCCCCTCTGTTGGTTCTGTGTGTGAGATGTGGCCTGCACAGCTCAACAATCTGCTGCAGAAGGTCTCTGTCCACTCTGTAGCGCTCTACTATCTCCAGCTCATGTAACCCATGGTAGGTGATCCTGGGCCTGTATACTCTTCTCCTTCTCCTCACTCTGGGTTGTCTGTCAGCATCTGCATTGTCACCACCCTCAGCAATTCGCCTATGCCTGATTATAATAGCTATGGCAGCCCCTAGCATTTCTGCTCTGAGTTCAGTTTTTTTCAGTTTTCAATTCTGATAGCTTAGTTTCTGGCAGTATCTGTTGTGAGAAACAGCCTGCACTGCTCCTTGCTGTGTTTTAAGTGCTGGGTTGGGCTTCTAGTCTGCCTGTGTAATTGCCTGCTTCTAATTGTTTCCACCAATTAACTCCAGCAGTATCTTCTGGCAATTTCCCTGTATTTTAGTTGTTTCCTGTTTCCTCTCTGTTTCCTGAGGAGGAGCAATGTGCACACCAGCTTAAACATGCTCACAGTCACTTAAACGCGCGCACACATCCTCACACGGTGTTACACGCGCGCACACATCCTTACACGGTGTGAGCTTGGCTGATTCATGCTAAAACGCGCGCACACTGCCTTCCACACGTGCACGCCCGTGAAAACCGTTGTAAACGGGTTGCAACACGCTCCCACATGTTGAATCTGCCTTACACGCGCGCACACACGCGCATGCACGTATTTCAAGAAACTTTGAGTGTAGGGATAGCGTAGACCCTCAATTTCTTGACTTTCCTAGTGTTCTGTTGGGACACACCTCCCTCCCTGATGTCTGTCTGTCATCTCTTACCTTACATTGCCCTCCAATCTGGTACATTTATTGCTATCCTTCCCCCCCGTGATGTCACCTACCTCTTACTCTGTTCCTCCCCCTTCTCTAACTCTTACACTACTCAGAAAGTGCTCATTACCTATGTGGCAGTGTGATTCAGTATTGTAACCCTCATTTACATAGGATTGCCTAGTAATGACTAGTTACATGTCTTACACGGAGCTTCCCCCCCTTGACAACCACTAAACGGAGGCCATATTGTTTTTGGTCTGCAAGTCCCTCCATTGACATTCCATGTAATACATAAATCCCACAATTGTAGGCTTATAAGCTTCGGTTTTCTGTTTTAGGTAGCGCACCCCGTTTGCGCGGGTGTGCGCTGCAGTTAAACCCAGAAATCCCGTGAAAAAAAAAAGTTATATAACTTATTTTTGCAACACTTTTTCATGCCAATGGCCACATATTTGGCCATTGGCATGCTTCATGAAACATATGCACCCTTTATTTGGAGCTGACATAGCTCCGTTTTTAATTTTGCAGAAATGTACTCAGTTGTCAGCTGAGTACATTTCTGCAGCTAACACGTCCGTTACACGGACTGGTTTCGGCTTCGTGGATCGCTCAAATACCTCATTTGCATATCTTTAAGCTGCAAATGAGGTATTGAGCATTTCCACGCCCAGTCCGTGTAAGAGACGTGTTAGCTGTCTCTTACACGGAGATTTGGGCTGTTCCTGAATTGGGAGGCTTACACGGAGGCTTACACTACTCTTGAACTCCGTGTAAGCCTTCCTGAATCTGGCCAATAGTGTAACCAATCAGCTAGCATGGTTTTAGGAGAAGGGAAGGAAACTTGAGCGCCCAGAGAAAAGCCTACACAGACACAGAGAAAACTCTATACAGACAATAGATAACCACTTGAGGTCAGGATTGAAAACAAAAGCAGATAGCTCAGCCAATGTAGGAACCATGTTCAAAATGACACAAAATCAAAAAGTACAAGCAATTCAACTTCACAAGGACAAATGAAGTTTAATAAAATAACAGGAAACATACAAGCATTCGTGTTCAACAAATGCTTTCTCAAGTGTTTAGCAAACTCCATTCACAGCTTCATTTAAAAAAAAGGTCACATGACAAATTCATGCTTAAGATTCTGTGCTTTAAATTAGGTTTAAGGCTTCATTCAAGCCTGGCATCAGGCAGGATTGAACTCCAGACCATGGTGCATAATAATTTCCAGCTCTACAGGCTAATTGTTCTGTTCAGTTTAGTAGTTCTGTGAATACAATTATGACTTGTAATTTTTAAATCTAATTCTACAATTACATTTACAGTTCAGTTTGGTCTGGTTAACAGCTGCCATTGTATAATGACAATCTTCCTCCCAGTCATGGCTGAACAAGTACATATAAACCTCTAAGTTGGATCACCCTAATATCCAGACTCTAAGCTGGCTCCACCAGCATTAAATGTCTTATTAACAGATTCCTTCAATAGACTGAGAAACTTAATTCCTTAAATCCGCAATTTCACTTGGCACTGTCTAGGCATGGAACCCTAATGTAGCCTCACAAGTCTCACCAACGAAGATTAAAATGGTGAAATAAAGATGTGAGATTCATTAGCCTTCTTTAGTGTGCAAAGAAATACGCTAGCTTTTCTTCAGTAAGCTCTGCCAGTGGAGTGAAATCTGAAGCTTCACTCTTCATTAATTACTGAAAAAGATGACAGGATTGTATAACCTTGTCCAGCTGACAGTAATAAACTTAAGTGAGTTACTTTTAATTACTGAATATCAGGGCTTGAGAAACATCCTTATCTGCAACTAGTAAGTAACATGAAAGCAGATTACCTGTCTGGTGTATCAGTCATTATATATTATATTTACTCTGCTGACATGTCAGCATTAATGAAATATATTTAAATTAATTTGTTTTGAAAATGCCACATTCTAACTTCTTGAAAGTTTCCTGTAGTACTTACTATCAAATGATAAGACAAACACCTGTTCTGTGACTTATTGGAAGCTACACTGCCTGTCCTCCATTCTGAGTTCCAAGAGCTGATGTATTTTTTGGGTGCACCATATATTCTCCTCTTATCTGATTATATTAAATGGATATTCCCTCGTTATTGTTAGAAATGATGCTGCAAGGCAGTTCATCTCTGTCCCAGTTGTCAAAAAGATTAATCAGTTATACTGTTTATTAAGGTTGCTTGGTTGTAAGTAACACATGTTAACAAATGTTAATGTGCAGCAATGTCAGTATCTACAGCTTGGCAAATTAGACCTCTGTAAATGTTTCCAGCTTTGTTTGATGCTTACAGAAGGTGAATGCAATTACCTTATTTGATTACTGGTGAATCCCACTCTGTTCACTAAAGGGAATTAGGATATAAAGCTTAAAGTTAACTGCATCCTAAACAAAATATTTCCTTGTACCAGACTGCATTTTCATTCATACACTGTCACATTATTATAAATAGAGTACGAATTAGGTGCTTCTCCACTTCTGGGACATTTCTGTTCTGCTAGACTTCCTCAGATCACACTACGTTGAGTTTGCATGATATCTCCTCATACTCTTTTAAATATTGAATCAAGTTAAGATTTTTAGCTCAGGAAAAGCACATGTAGGAAGATATTAATAGCAATTCCTTCATTTTCTCTCACCAGTTCATAAACTTACTGAGTTCATGGGGATTCACAAGTTTTTTCAACCCGTGTAAGCTAATGGACAGTAAAGGCTAGAATTTTCAGAACTCTGACACTGCTGGATGACAGAGCCAATGAACTGAGAGAAACGTCCCAGTGGTTAATGAATTACTAGCTAACTTTACCTTCACAGAAAATAAATCAATTTAAATGCTTGCTTTGGCAGGAAAAAGTGCTCAGTATAATGTGAGTACAAGAATGAAAATAATGCAAATAGCACATTTATGGAAACTGACAAGTATTGTGAAAGTAAACAGTAATTCTAGGAACTGCTGTTGTTAAGTGAAGGAGAGGGCTGGGCACTATAATATCATCTTGTGAGACAAAGTACAGTATATTGTGGGAAAGAGTTAACCTTATCCAAATAAAATAACATTAGTATATCTATCCCACAAGACTTATTTGGGGTAGAACAAATTAAATAAGATTAGTCACAGTGTGGCATGGCCATTAGTACTGTACAAACATGAAGATAATATTAAATATGTTATTCATTTTCTAACTATAGTGGTTATTTTAGTGTTTTTTTCTCACTCCTCTGTTTTTTTAATTGTGTGTGTAGAATTTTAGTTAATATAAAATATTGATGTTAAGGCCCATAATATCCTTTCTATTCAGTGCCATTGACCCATTTATTTCCATGTACTACTTTGCAATGATGGCAGGAGTTGGGTGCTCATGGACCATCATATAGGACTATCTTAGAGTTTTCTCTTTAATTTCTGTTGACTGGTCTTCCATATAGTGTGTGTAATAAACACAACATTGACTCCATTATGGTGTCTGCCTGTCACTAATGTTGTCATCTAGGCATGCCATTCCATGCAAATCAGCATGTGCCAGGGTCTGCTTTTTAATCTCTACCAGAAGATGTTCCTGTTTTGGAAAATCTCTTTTTCCTCCACTGAGTTAGTAGAGGTGACCTCCAGTTATTCAGCTGTATCTCATGTGTCTAGCTTTACTGGTGAAAGGTCTGATACCTGAACTCACACCACCTATGCAGTAGTCACAACACCAACCTCTATGGAAATATAACAAACACAAGGTATACTAGAAACTGAACCAGAATTTGGCACATTTGTGTTGCCATACACACTGATAGAGCTTTGCTGAGATGTGTTATAGCATCTGGAAGCTAAAGAAACATTTCAAAACTTCCACCCTTCTCGGGTAGCTATTAGTTCACCCCTAAAGACAATACAGTAGGATTCCTAATCCTCGTTTCCACAGACATTTTATCTCTGGCTGCAATCAGAACTGTAAGATAGTCTTTATGACCTAAACCAGGTAATTTAATTTCAGACTATTTTTCAAAGTTAGCTGGATTGAGATTAACCTCTTCTCTTCCAGTATTCTCTGTTACAATATATTCATTTCTACAGTTACAATACAGTCTGATATACAGGTGTATTTCTTTTCTTTCCAGCAGGACCCACTGTTTTTAACACAAGCAGCTTTACAAATACATTTTCAGCACAAGCACCTGTACAAATCATTTTGATATACAAATGACATATAATTGTTTACAAAACTCCAGCTATCTGTGCTTGCATATGTTACACAGCCACTGCCCTACTTCTGGCATAGCTGGCACTAACTCACATCATCACAATGGTAATCAGAAGTGTTAGGAGATTTACTACAAAGAAAATCTGATATCACAGGTACCAAAGGCAGCTCAAAGTATACATGGCTTTGTTACAGGAAATTAATCTTGTCCATATTAACTTCCACACTAATTTGCATATGTTGAGATGAAGTATAAGCTACATAGATCAGAACCAAAATGTGAGCAGCACATTGCTAATTAGAAGCTCATAGATGACAGTCTCTCCTTTTTTGACTTGGTAGATATTTAGATAACTACAACTTTTTCCACAGTGGTCTGTATATTCACTACACCTTTCCACCCTATAGTCATCTGAACTATTAGATGGTGTCATCAACAATATTGTTCTCAATAGCTGAGGTGCATTTGAAACTCTCTCCTATCTCACATTTATTTCTTTGTCCCTTTGAAGCTTCCCCTAAATATGACATTATAATGTCCTCCTCAGAAGTACTTCTTGTTTTCAAACCCTCTGGACAGAGAGTCAGTAACTTTTTTTTCCCTGGTGACATTTCTTAATTTCTGTTCTTTATTATGGCTTAAAATACTGTAATGAACAATTTTTTCTTCAGATATGAAGCAGTATGTGGATTAGATTTTTTGAAACGATAAGAATAAATTAACTGCAGTGACTTGTTTTTAGTCACTCTCTCTTTCTTTGTAATTAGCATCAGGTTTTGTAAGAATATAAATTCAGTTGGTTTTGTACATTAAAAGCAAAATTGCTGTGAATACGAAAGACTGATTAGGTTTATGGCCTCAGTGGAAGAGAATGGCTACAACTTTGAATGACTGCACAGGATAAGAAATATAAATCCCAGAGACTCAATAGCATTAGGATCCAAATGCTAGGAAAGATTCATGGATCAAAAACACCTTGCTTTGCAGGCTTTTCTTTGGCTATAAATCTTAAAATGTGATGGCTATTATGATGTCAGAGCCACAGAAACAAATTCCTAAAAAGTATTGTGAGAGCATCCATTTTTAACATGTTTGGAACTGAGGAAGCTGAATAGCAGGGAAATGCCACATATAGATAGATATATGTCTCTATTATTTGTGACTGCGCAATCACAGTGTTGACATCTGTTTGATCAATGCCCCTTGGTTGACAGAAACATGGTTGATATGTGCAAGAGACTGACAATCCATGATTGTGAGATCCTGGAGTTAGTATATATTAACAACAGGGAGTGTTGGGGGTGCAGTGGGGCTTACCTCCCTGAAACAACACTTGCTGTTAGTTTAGTCTGCTTCAGATTAATCCCCAGAGCATGCACACAATATGTCAATGTTTTGTATTGTGACATTTGTACATTGATATTCCGTATGCCAATGTTGTGATTGTTCAATCACAAATAACAGATCTCTCTCTCTCTCTCTCTCTCTCTCTCAATCACAAATAACAGATCTCTCTCGCTCTCTCTCTCTCAGGTTTCCTCCGGGTGCTCTGGTTTCCTCCACATTCCAAAGACTTTCAGTAGTTGGACTGGACACTCTAAATTGGCTGTAGGTGAGAGCGTGTGTGCGAGTGAGTGGTAGGAATAAACTACTGCGCTAGCCACCCAGCGGTGTAAACCTTGGCTTGAGATGATTGTCACTGCTGAAGTGACACCCCGACCCCATGTGTAAAATGGGAAAAAGGGGTTGAGGATGGATGTGTGTGTGTGTGTGTGTGTGTTATATATAAACCTAATTAGTTTTAGTACAACTAATTAACTGTACTGACTTCATTAACTATGTCATACTTATTATAAATATCGTAAGATATAGACATCACTAACTCAGCCTTATTATCAATATCAACTCATTGTTATTATCTTGACATCTATGCTCAACTAGTTCATCCTTATTGCTGAACCACCAGCTCTGTAGTCTTCTAACTCAGTCTTATTATCAATATCGGCAGCTCTGGTATCATCTGAGCACTATAGTCTCTGTTTAGCTGAGTAATAGAAAACTTCTTGACATTTTTCTCCCATAGCTGTATTTTCTGAATAAAAATTATTTTTACACCACCTCTAAAGACAGATCAGAAACATGGGTTTATTAGAACTCTTTATGTAAGGCAGTGTTTTTGACTGTGGCTGAGTTGATCAAATTTATTTACAAACTTGAAATATTTTCACAATACTAGGTCTTGGAGAAGCTCCTTAATTATACAAGTAATAGTGGCTTTGTCAATTTTGGTGATGGAACATCTATTCTAATGATTTGTTTATTTATTTTTGCTTAAAAAATTTGTTGAAAATTAATCTAATAGTCACGTATCTATTAGCTGTGAAGAATTTTAAACACAAATCACAGTTGTTTGAACGTTCTTCTAGCCTGCTACTTCAACTCCAGCAATTTCTCTTTCAAGACAGTATAGTCCATTTCAAGGTTCAGAGCTTGAGCATTCAGCTTATTAATATCCACGTTCTAATCAGTTATTTTGATCTTTATGATGGGTTAAAGTTTGGCTTAGTATCATTATTTGTCTATTTAGTGAATCAATTGACTTTTTGGTGCTTGGTGCAGTGATGTCCAGTTTTATTTCCAGGAAGATTATGTTTTCTGATAAATCCAGACTTCACCAAATAAAACTGATAGCTTATCCCGGAATGTTTATTTTAAGCTTAGCATGTTGTTGTATTTACTTGTACACACTTTAGAAATATTCTTTTTTTTTTCTTGTGTGGCAAATACATTTTTATAGAATAATTTTTTTAACTATTGAGATATCAGTAGCTATATCTGAAGACCACGGATATCTTTTTGGCATTTTAAAAAGAGCATACTAAGATTTATACATCATTTGCCAGAATACCAAATATTATGTTTTAAGATATGTTATTTGTGTTGACTACATCATTTGCCTAAATAACAACAGTTTGTGTTTGAAGCTACATAATTTTCATTGTTTAGACTGCTTGTAAACTCTGAAGTCTGGTTCAGTAGTTTTATATTATATGCACTTTAATTACTAATAACCAATTTTTAGATTTAATGCTAGTTTTTCACATCCTTTTTAAATGTGCAGGTGAGAAACCATGATTTATTTCAAGCACTACCTCAACATATGCCTGCTAGGTCTAGTACCCATATACACGTTTGTTCATGTAATATTAAAATGACTGGTTTAGCTTGCTTTGCACATTTTTGTCCATATTTTGTGGTTCTGCATAATAGCTATCATGAGCTGTATGGGTAAATGATTATGCAGGCAAAATTCAAATCAGGGTGAAGGAAAGTAAGAAATGTACTCATCTGCAGTATGCATAATTACAGCTCATATGTATAAGCACTTATCACTAACTTGTGTAATCAAGTGAAATCTGATTGCAGTCCTCCATTCCCTTGCAGCAATGGCCATGTAAGTACTAAAAGTCTCACCGACTGAAAATTTCCAAAGAACTGGAAATAATGTAGTAAAATATTTATGGTAATTAGGAGTGAAAACACATAATTAGTGTGCATGGCTTATAGCACAGGAATACAATAAGTAATGTAATTTCTAGCCACTGTCTTGTCTGAATGAAACCTACAGTGTATAATATCAAACATCAGATTTGTAAATTAGTTAAAATATAAATGAAAATAAATAAATGTTCAAGAACTGAATAGTTGCTATAAAAACTACTGACACTGACAGTAATACTTGTATTTTTGCCTCAAAATCATACTGTAAAGTTGACTGCTTTCTAAATTGAGATCTCTACTATGTGAACAGACTCTGATGCAATAAATATCCCATTTATTTCAAGTCTCACCCAATTAAATAATTAATATGTGATTGAAGGGTATGTAAACAAGCTGTAACAGCTTTTTAGAATCTATGTATAGTTCATTTATTTGATCATGCTCCAGTAATCACATTATCTAATTCAGGGTTAAGGAGGAGGAGCCAGGGCTTATCCCATCACTATCTGTGCCCAAGGCAGGGAAAATAGTCCTGGATGGGATGCCAGTTTATCACAGAACTGTCATGCTCTCACTGATGCATGGCACATACACCTATATGAAATTTGGGGGACCATCTGTTTATGGCATATCTTTGGGATGTGGAAAGAAGCCACAGTATCTAGTGAAAACCGAAGTGAACACAGGAAGGTCATGCAAACTCTGCAAAGAGGCATCCTGCCCAGGAGCTGAACTGGAGAACTGATGCTGTGAGACAGCATTGTTAGCTCTTTAATAAAACAAGTAAATGACATCCACGGAGACAAGTATTTTGTTTGTACAGTTGCCAAAAATTGAAATAATGGTTACTTTAGACTCATAAGCTTTAAAAAGAATATGAGGGAAAAATAAATTTTTGCACTCAACTCTGCCATAGATTAGTTGACCATCTGGTGCCATGCTTTATCTCCTGTTTCATTTCTGACCCATAAATGTGCACTGACAGTTGTGAGATTCAGGGCAGCATCTTCATGTGGTTCTGGGGTATTTTCTTAGTCTGCCTGTATACCCTAGTCCCCTAGGGCAGGAGGTAGGAAATTGTATTGGCAGGTGTGCTAGTTCAGGCTTATCAACCAGCCCTACACCCATCAAAAAGTGGTTATACCCAAAGTAAGTTAGTCCCACCCCTTAAGGAAGGAATGCCTGTCAGAGCTTCTCATATCCTTTTTTCCATTTCTGGTGAGCTCCCAGGTACTGAAGTTTGAAGCATCATAAGCAGACCCTGTGCTCCTGTGTCCATGAGCCTTATAAAATAAATGTAGGTTTTAAGACTTTTGCCAGTGAGGCAGACAAACCTTACATTCTTTAAGAGTCTTCAAATGCACATGCACATATTGACATTAACGGAGTCAGCAATTTCTGCAGAAAATGTATTAAACTCCAAGACAAACTGGTACCTCATAGGTTATATTTGATGGTGGACTGGCATTTTGAAATTTGTGTTACAAAGTTGCTGATAGGACAACAGGTAAATTCTTATTTTCAGTACATCCACTGGATTTTTGGATAAATTAAGTACAAAAAAACTATACTGTAGTATCACCACTTGATGAGAAGAAGGAGAAGAATTGGCAATACCTATTGTTGAAGAAAAATAAAAATGTAGCATGTTTTAAATAGCAGTGCATATTTGTGATATGTTATTTGTGTGAAGGTAAATGCTGGAACCTGGATGGGGGAGATAGAAAAAAGTACTGAACGTCTATCTGTCTAATATATATATATATATATATATATATATATATATATATATATATATATATATATGTGTGTGTGTGTGTGTGTGTGTGTGTGTGTGTGTGTCACCTTGGGTTTTCATTGCAGCATAGGAACAGGTAAATTGGACATGCAGCCCTGCAGGCACCATGTCAAAGCTAACTTCTGAGTTGTAAGGAGACAGGAAGTCAATCCATTTGTATCTATGAAATGTAGGTAAACGAAAGTGCCTGCTGAAGACATGACATAATATACATATATGTACACATGCATATATATATGGATACACTAGACAAACTCGACATACTGAAATGTCGAAATTCAGTATGTCGAAACCGATTAGTGGAAAGTGCAGTTAACCGAAACTACACTAAGCCGAATCTGCAAATGTTGAATCCACCGCTATCGTGGTGTCGCTTTCGTGACATGTGGTGCGATTTGTGGATTTATCTGGGGTTTCAGGTAAGTGTTGTGTGTTTGAGGATATCGGGTAGGGATTTTAGTGTGTATGAGTGTGTGCGGTGGTGTTTTTTGTGTATTTAGTGCGATCTTGGAGTTAGAATATAGAAGTAGGGGGGTGTGGGGGAGGCACAGCCCCCACGTGGGGGGTGCAAGGGTACTTGCCCCCCCTGCTTAAAGGTAGGTTAGGTGTGTTTGTGTGTGTTGTTATGTTTGTTTAGTTAGGTAGGTGTATGTGTGCGTATGTGAATGATCGCGATTGTAGTATTCATGATTGTGGGTTTTCGTGTATGTGGGTTTTTGAGTATTCAGTCTCGAAATACTGAAATTCAACATTTCAGTATTTCAAGATTGTATAGTGAATATATATATATATATATATATATATATATATATAAATGCACACACACACACACACACACACACACACACACACACACACACACACACACACACACACACACACATATATGTATATATGAGCCCACTTTACTTGATTGAAGATCTTTTTCAGTGAAAGATTTTTGTTTGGAAAATTCAAGTGCACTTTTTATGAAGTGCACTTGTCACTAATGCTACAGATATCAAACAGAGGAAGATGGATTATGGAAGGTTAGAATGGGTTTCTGAAGTTAATGCTGAACATGAAAGTTTTGGCAGTAGGTGTAAGAGTGTGCGTGAAAGGGATGTGGGTTAAAGTTATAGTAAGTACTTGGTAAAGCGTTAGATTTTGTGTTATGCTTGTGTGATAATGTACATCTTCTGTGAGTGTTTTGTATAGTGGTAAGGTGGTGCAAGTTGTGCTGTCTTGAGTGTAATTAATTAATATTGGAGGGATTGGGTACTAACAGTATCAGTTTTAGTGTGAAGGGTGAAGGTATGCGGTAGGTATGGTAAGTATAGCCAATTGTCAGAGAGGGGTTTTGTTTATTCAGTGTTTTTGCACTGGGGCACTCACATATATATTCTTTTTTATTTTACTTTAGAAGCACAGCAATGGTCTCAACACCAGCTTTACTCTAAACCTACAAAAGCTGACTCTTTCCTAAACAGAAGACATTGTCATCTGCCTAAACACATAGCTTCATTACTGTAGGGCAAATTTCTAAGAGCCTAAAATACTTGCTGTAAATGGGACAGCTGTTTCTGTGCAGATTATCTCTAGGCTTAAAAGTCATGATTATGAGATGCATGAGACTGAGAAAGCTTTTTGGATGGCATACAAAAGCTAGGAATGAACTGTTAATTATTAATCCAGATAAGAAATACTGCAAAGGAGAGAAGATAATGAAGATGTAATAATCACAATAAGATGCACTTTGTGACTGAGTAAACAATCGCTTCAGTAAAATCTGTGGATATAACTCAGAGCAATTTTAATATGTTGAAGGGGGTACAGCTTTGTGCGTTATAATGAAGAGGAAGCCCACAAATTCTTTTTGTGGGGGAAGGGGGATCCTAGAAGATTTGTAGTTCATAATAATTTTATCACACTCCTTATCACTGAACTTGAGCTTGTCAAGTAGGTGCACTATATCACATGGCACTGCTCAGTTTGACTTTATGTGGTGCTTCATTCACTATCAGTGGTAGGTTAAGATTTCTATTAATGTGCCTTCATTTTAATTGCAGCACTTTGTCAGTTGGTAATCTATTGTTTTGCCTGTTTAGTCTCCTATATACAGAAGGGACCAAGAATAATTGTAAAGTGAGGGATAAAAGCACATGAGGGAGATTAAAAAGAATAAATCCCAGTGCTGCTATTTTTTTCATTACTATAATTCAGTTTGCTTTAAAAGTAGCTATTAAAACAGTTTGTACTACTATTAGGCAGGAAGGAACATTAAAGACAAGACAGAGAAGTAAGGGAAAATTATACATTTTAAGATATGATACCCAGATCTCTAAATGTTAAAAATCAGAACTATTATGAAGTATTTGACTAGCGTTTTTTTAATGTGAAGGTATAATGGTATGGTGTTCGGGGTGGTAAGTGCAGCGGGTAAAAAACGGGGAGTTGTTTTATCATTATATTTTATATATTGAGGGTGCTTTGTTTCTGTCTCTTTTGAAGGCTCCTTAAACAAAATTGTAGGAAACATTGTGTTTAGCCATTGAAGCACTCTTTGGATATTTTTGTTGCTTCTTGACTGACACTTTTCATCAATAAGTTTGGCAGTACTAGCCAAATATCACATGGTGTGCATTAAATGTTAACAGATCTAGCCATGTTAACATGATTTTAACAGCAAGTGCTAAAATGGCTGCTGTAGCTTATCAAGAACAGACTTGATTAGGGTCTATCTTGCAAACTTCACCTGGATGATCATTGTTTACCATAGGAAATCAATGCTGGTGTGATTTCTAAATGTAGGCTAGCGGTGATCCTTTGTTTGGGAGAGGTTTCTTCCTGTTTGTTTGTGTGACTGTGGAGTTGGTGGTACATAGAATGTCAGGATTATGTGGGAGCTTACTTCCAAACATGGGATGGAGGGAAGGTTAGGAACATTTGCCTTGTGCAAAAAACACGTTTGTAAGTTTTTCATTGGCTGATTTCATAGCTAGTTGTGCTTGGCCAGTTGGCTCTACGCTGAGTCGCTGAGTTGTAACTCTGTGAGTCATAATGAGAGCAGCTGAAATATTTTCATTAACAACCTACTATAAAGATAATGCATCTATACTTAGCATATGGATCCAGTCAAGCTCAATTTTCCTTGATACTGTGGCAGTGTATAATTCAGTTCTGAGAATAAACTCTCTGAAAAGTTAATAATTCCTAAGTTTTTGAGTAAAGCCCTTGAGAAGAATGAGAAAAATGGACTGGTACTAAATGTGATCAAACTCCTCTGCTGAAAAACTATTCCCAGAGGTATTACATACCTAATTCATGATCTAACACAGGGCATACTTATTTTAAACAAAAACTGTGTCGTATTATTTAAGCCTGCCTTCTCTTGTCTCTGCTTAGTTATTATTGAATCTAATGTATTTCCTTTTTTCTACGTCTAGCAATATTTAAGGAAAGAACATGAAGGGCGAACAGTATGACAAGGAGGTGATATGTGCGATGGGTGCACAGGAGGAGGTTTTGTATTTATTGTGTGTTTATGCATCGACAGCTTAAGTACAAATGTTTTCTGCACTTTGCTTTAGAACTACGTTTGGTGTCTCTGTGGCAGCATCAGCCAATCTGCTTTGCTGGTTAAGGTGAAGGGTATGAGATTGATGTAAGGTGCAGTGGGTAGACACAGGGTGCTTTTTATGTTGTGTGCTTTGCACAAGTTGCATCAGAATCCTGTTTGCTGTGAGCTCACCAGCATCTACTGATTAGCTGTACTGAATGTACTTTGTTGACACACTGGGAGATTGGACAGTATTAGTGTCACCTTTAGTGAGAAGAGTATAGTGTAGGTGTGGTAAGCACACTGGTAGAAGGAGAGGGTTTACATGTATTTTGTGGTTTATAAAATGAGCTCTGTGTATGTGCTTTCTACAGTTTACTTTAGAAATGCAGTTACAGTACCTGTGATGGTATTTATCCGTTCATTGCTGTTGAGCCAAATCTGACTCCTGCAGAGACCCAGTCTGTAGCCCTTTATTAATGTGAAGGTAGAAGAATAATGCACTGGGTAGTTGCAAGTGCAGTGGGTAAAATGGGAGGGTTGTTTTATTCTGGGTGCAAATTTTGTGAAGTTTACTTCGAACCAACCTTGCAGATGGCTCACCATTGTCTTCTGCTTGGCTATCTTAAATATTAATAATTTATAATGCTGACAAAAGGGAAGCATAGTAGCATTTGGCAAAAACGGTGCTCTGACCTCATACTTTATAAGTGATACTCCTCTTCAGACAGATACAGTCATAAAAGACCTGGGTATTTATGTAGACATCTCTGTCTCATTCAGTCATCATGTTTCCACAATAGTTAGGAAATTCTTCCCTTATCAGAGCCATCATTGAATACAGTGTTTGCCTCCGTATGTATAAATATTGTTCAACTGAAAAGGCCCCAGTGATTTTTTTTATCCAAGAAAATGAAAGGCCTTAAATCCTTTACCTGTTCTCATAGTTTTGCACTACTCATTTTATATAGGTTCATAGGTTCATAGGTTCATACTAGGCTATCTGCCCGAGGGCATTTATAAGCCTAGCCCATAGTTTTGTGGCTTACGCCACCCCTTTAGTTTGGAGAAACTATGCCCATTATTTTGCTGTGCCTCTGTCGAGCAGTGACACTGAGGTAACCCCTGGGGTGTATCTGCGATCTCCCATCCATTGGTCAAGATTCCTCTTGAACAAGGCCAGCGAGGTGCTCTGCCTCACATAAACCGGGATTTTGTTCCACAGCATAGGGAGTCTTTGGGTGATGAATCTATCCCTCCAGCACGTCCTATTAATAACCGTGTCGAGGTTTAAGTCTCCGCCCTTGTGGCTCTGAGGGATCTAGATTTTTGAGATGAAGCATGTTCATCAAATCTGGGTTTGACATGGCCTTGTATGTCAGGCATAGGTCACCTCTGAGCAAGCGGTAAGCAACTGAATATAACTGGAGTTCTTTCAGTCGGGCAGCATAAGACAGATTTTTGAGACCCTTTATCCTTTTGGTGAGGAACTTTTGTGGCCTCTCCAGCTGCTGCAAGTGTCGGGTCAGATACATTCCGAATGGGGCATTGTACTCGATCATTGGTCTGATGAGTGATGAGTATAGGGAGACTATGACTTCCCTTGATCTAGATGTGAATCCCTTCATGATAAGGTGGGCAATGTAGAAGGTCTTCCTAACTACTTTAGCAATATGAGTGTCGAATGAAAGGCTACTGTCAACCTGGGTTCCCAGGTCCCTAATAACTTCTTCTGTGTTCAGGGGATTGCCACCTATATGGTAGCTACGGGTAACCTTATTTTTCCCAAAGGGTATGACTATGCATTTCTTGGCATTTAACTTTAGGCCATGGCTCTGGCACCAGTTATCCGTTTCTGTGAGACCCTTCTGAAGGATATCTGTGTCGGATGTGTTTTCAACTACGGCGCCCAGTTTGCAGTCATCTGCAAACTTTGTCAGCCATAACCCTCCTGTGTTTGCTTGTACTTCAGAAAAGGAGGTGATATGTGCGATGGGTGCACAGGAGGAGGTTTTGTATTTATTGTGTGTTTATGCATCGACAGCTTAAGTACAAATGTTTTCTGCACTTTGCTTTAGAACTACGTTTGGTGTCTCTGTGGCAGCATCAGCCAATCTGCTTTGCTGGTTAAGGTGAAGGGTATGAGATTGATGTAAGGTGCAGTGGGTAGACACAGGGTGCTTTTTATGTTGTGTGCTTTGCACAAGTTGCATCAGAATCCTGTTTGCTGTGAGCTCACCAGCATCTACTGATTAGCTGTACTGAATGTACTTTGTTGACACACTGGGAGATTGGACAGTATTAGTGTCACCTTTAGTGAGAAGACACAGGGTGCTTTTTATGTTGTGTGCTTTGCACAAGTTGCATCAGAATCCTGTTTGCTGTGAGCTCACCAGCATCTACTGATTAGCTGTACTGAATGTACTTTGTTGACACACTGGGAGATTGGACAGTATTAGTGTCACCTTTAGTGAGAAGAGTATAGTGTAGGTGTGGTAAGCACACTGGTAGAAGGAGAGGGTTTACATGTATTTTGCGGTTTATAAAATGAGCTCTGTGTATGTGCTTTCTACAGTTTACTTTAGAAATGCAGTTACAGTACCTGTGATGGTATTTATCCGTTCATTGCTGTTGAGCCAAATCTGACTCCTCGCAGAGACCCAGTCTGTAGCCCTTTATTAATGTGAAGGTAGAAGAATAATGCACTGGGTAGATGCCAAACAAGAGTGGGCCCAGACTGAGCCCTGTGGGACACCACTTGTGACAGGCTTTGAGTCTGACATGGCGCCAGCAACTCTGACCCTGTGGGTTCTGTCACTCAGCCAGTTTGCAACCCATCTTGTAATGTATGGGTTTACATTTAAGTTGATGAGTTTTTCAATGATACCCGAGTGAGGTATTGTATCAAAAGCCTTCGCCAGGTCTAGGTAGACTGTATGGACTGCCTTTCCCTCGTCAATGGCCTTGGTGACTGTTTCGAAAAAGTCAACCAAGTTTAGAAGGCATGATCTGCCTTTGACAAAGCCAAACTGGGTTGGATCCAAAGTCTGCAAGTTCCCTATGTCTTTATTTATGAGATCCATTATGATCCTCTCCATGGCTTTGCAGATAAGGCTTGTCAAGCTAATGGGACGGTAATTTCCAGGGTCGGTGGAGGCACCGCCTTTGTGGAGTGGGACCACAGTGGCTGCGCCACTCCTGGTGCGATCCGGAGGTGAGACTAAGATTAAACAGCTGTCCTAACTGTGGGTTTAATTCCTCGTTGAGTTCATGGAGCACACAGCCGGGGACACCATCAGGTCCCATGGATGCTGTGTTCTTTGCCTTGGAGAGAGCAATTCTCACCTGGGAGTTAGAGATGTTTGGGGGCTACAATCATTTGGTATAGATATCTCTCCTTTAGGGGAGGGGAGAAGTTTGCACTGAACCTTTCAGCCAGTATGTTGGCAATGTCTGTAGGATCAGTAATCTTCACATCATTTTGAACTAATTCTGAGCATATCTGGGAGTTTCCTCCTAGGTTTCTGACATAGCTAAAGAATGCCTTATGGTTGTCTTTAGAGTCCTTAGCTATTTTTTCTCAAAATTAGCTTTGGATGATTTTATGAGAGCTCTTAGCTTTTACTTATAGTGATCAGCGGTGTCTTACCTTTTAAGGATTTTGCTCTATCTTGTAGTAGCTTTCTCCTTTTGTTGTAGAGTTTGTTTATGGCTGGGGTCCACCAGACTGGACGCTTGCCTTTGGTACAAAGTGTCTTTGTTTTGCTTGGGATTGCCTGATCCATGCAGCCCTGCAGGTGCTGGTAGAAGGCATTTGTAAGTGATTCAGCGGTTTGAGTAATGTTAACCGCCGGCTCAGGGGCCTTAAAGGAGACCACACTAGTCTTTAGAAGTGTGAAGTCGGCTTTCGAGAAGTTCTTTACTGTGGTCTTTTCATTTCGTGGGGGCGGGATGAGGACCTCCAGCGAGATTAGTTTGTGATCAGATCTCACCAGTGAGGGTATACTTCGGCGTTGAATATTGTGCTCCCATGTTCGTGATGATGAGATCAAGTATGTTTTCTCCTCTTGTGGGATGGTGACTAGTTGTTCCATGGCATTTGAGTTTATGAATTCCAGGAACTTTTGGGCTAGAGTGTTTGGGCTTGAGTAGTGTTCCCAGTCTATATTAGAGTAGTTGAAGTCACCTAGTATGATGGTGTTCGAGATAGATTTATCCTCCAGTGTGCTCAGGAAGGCCATATGAGGTTCCTGAGTTTGCGAGGGTGGCCTGTAACATGCTACAAATTGCAGAGCAGTCTTGCCTATGGTTAATTGCACCTGGATGGTTTCCGATGCATCGTGCGATGCCACCAATCTTGAGGTGTGGGTGTCCTTGATGAATATGGATACCCCTCCTCCTTTCTTGGTATTGTCCAGGTTTTGGGGCGGAACGCATGATATGAGGTAAAACCTGATAGTGCTGGGGTGCTCTCAGGAGCCTTGAACCAGGTTTCTGTCACAGCACAGACATCGATGTTCTCCATACTGAGAAGGGCCTTGAGTGCGTGCATCTTGAGGTTGAGACTTCTGGCATTGAGCAGCATTACCCTTAGTTTTTTCTTTGTTTTGTTCTAGGGTGGTAGGTTTAGAATTTGAGCCTTGCCTAAAAGGCACTATGGGGTGGCAAGAGCCTTTGCCAAAATCCGAATCCCAGGGTGACAAGTGCAAGCCATCCTTGAAGCAGCGTGGCTTGTCCAGCATGTCATCCCAGGCAGACAGACATTGATCCCCTTTGAATGACACCAGAGTTTAAGCCAATTGTTAAAGCTGATCATCTTATCTCTGTATTGTGGCATCATTCTTGGTGAAGGTAGGATACTGCTCAAGGTCAGGGTCATACCTGCTTGGGCTACATAATCAGAGAGCTCCTCTATGTCTCTTTTCATGTAGTCCAAGGAGGTACGTCTCAGGTCGTTAACACCAGCGTGGACAGTGATTGAGTCGTACTTGTACCTGCTGTTGAGAGACCTGAGTGCATGCGTTATGTGGCGGATTCCAGCACCCGACAGACAGCTTACTGTGACCTTCTCCTTACTCAGTCTGATGAGCGGGACGTCAGTGTGTCTGACTATGGAGTCACCAATGATTAGTGTGTCTGGCATTGTGCTTGGCCTTAAGGGCTGTGACTGCTTGACACTCTGACTGTGTGGTCTATGTGTTGCAGGTGTTGTGTTCTGAGGTGGTAGTTGTTTGGGTGTCTGCTTTGGTGGCCTCTGCTGTTTTGGTAGATTTTTGATCAGAGCCTCCGAGTATGTCTTTGTGTGTTTATGTGTATGATTTGAGGTTGTGATGGTATTATGTGAGACTGGGTCTATAGTGTGTGTGGTTACCTTCTCCTCCTGTCTGGTCATGCCAGTCCTATGTTGAGAGAGCTCAGCCTCCAGTGTGGCCGTATAGTTGCATCTCTCGCATGTATTTGTGTTTTGTGGGAGGAGGAGGGTTGTCTGTGTACATGAGGCAATTGTAACATTGCCTCAATATTCCCAGGTTCACCAGCTGAGCAGGAGAGGACATTAGCAACTGATCCCTCGACATGCTAGAAGGAATAGACAGAAAAACTTAAGAAAAGGTTCTGGGGGATGTGGGTGACCGAGAAATGAGGTTTGCTTTTTTGGGGTACTTTCTATAACAAGAGTGCTGTATCGAGGTGATAAGTACTGTAGGAGCAAGTGCTTCGCTATACAGATAGAGAATAGTCTACTTGGGAGTCAAGTAGAGATAATTTATAGTTGTAGGATACACTAAATAGGACAATGGTATACTTTAAGGAAGGTAGTTTTAAGGGAAAATATGAAGAGTGGACTTTAGGTAGCCCTAATAATTTAAATCTGATTAACCGGCGCTGCCCTAGTGTGCAATGGTAGCAGCTCCGCTAAAGCGTGTAACGTGCTTTATAGCAGGGGCTGGAAAAACAGGAAATGACCCAAAATGGCCGACAATTACTAGTTGCTGCTTCTAACCACTCCTCTGAGGACAAACAAGCAGCTCAGTACTCCCCACTCCCACTGGTGAGCAAAGAAACCACCTCTGGCCACACAAGAAAATGGAGGAACACAGAAACCAAATACAAAGCCCAGGGATCAGCAAAATCTGATCACTGGAACAACTAGCTAGGAAAGTTTAGGAAAGGAGAAATATTTTTTTGTTTTTTTTTGCAAACAGACAGAAAAAAATGCAGTAAATGCTTTGTTTTCGACTAAATTGCTATCAAAGGCTGGTACACTTGAGTGTATTAGCCTGTTTGTTACTTTTAAGCTCAAAGCATTCTACTGGCTGCTCTGAGCTGACCTGTGTCTCACTTTTTGAGCCTTGAAAGACTTAGTCGTATATGATCTCCTATTTCTTCACAAAACCAGTGACTCTATAAAACACCATTATAAAGGACCTAAATCTACACTGACAAATAAACAAGACTCGCTGGAGGTCTAAGTTCCTAACTCAATGTATTCCTGGCCTATGAAATAAGTTATGACTACAGATCAAGCAAAACACTAGTTTGTCTGTCTTTAAGGAGAGCCTTGACAATTAGATGGGTAGACAGAAATTTACATCAGGATCATCATGTATAGTCCTGCTCGATTTAGAAAGTGAGCACTATTAAATTCTTATAATGGGCGGCAAAAACATTTAAGTGTGCCTACTTAAAGGTCTATATGGCCAGGCATCTTATGGCTTTTGTGATTGTTTGCTTAGCTTTGTTGTTATTTTCCTGTACTGGGAGTCTGGACTCTAAAATTTGTATCTAAAATGTATCTAAAATTTGACTATCTTGAATACTTATTTAACAATGCATTCTGCAAATACTGTGTAGTGGATGGAAGTGGCAGAAAATGGAGAAGGAGGTGTTGGCATTAGTTTGAATTTGTAGACTCCTTTAATTGTCTGTCATTATGATTACTAATAATACTGCCATGTTGACTAACGTCCAGTATCAACAAGGCTTGAACACAACCGCACTTTTAAGGCTGACTTTTCTTGTTGGTGTTTGACTAATTGTAGAAGCCAAAAAGCCACTCCTGGTATGTAGTTAGAGAGCTGTCATTGAATCTGTTGCACATTACCCAACAGAGCTGAACCTCTTAACCTGGAACTGAATTACAGTTTTCAGCAGGGCTTAGAGAGCCCTAATGTTGAATAATGCTGGAGCACAAGTGCCATCCAGTAGGAAATCAATGTGTTACTTGCCTTTCTGTGCACGTCATCACAAGAAAGACTGTGGGAGTTGGTGGTAAATGGTGAAAAAATATATGGAGATATATAAAAGCAAACAAGAATCATCAATGATGTCTTTTCTTTTTCTGTTAGCTTTTCTTGGATTCTTGTTAACCAATGGACAGCAATTCCAGAGATGGCAACAGCAGAAAAAAGAAAATCACCACAAATACTCTCAGGAAACTTCAGAAAAAGTCTTTTTTGCAGGGAGGTTAGCCTTACTGCACACCTCCAATGAGAAGGGAGCAAGCCCTCTTGTATCCTCCAAATATATATATATATATATATATACAAACTCCATGGTTGCACAACAGTGGAGAAAGAAGAAAGCTCAACTATTGTCAAAGTACCTTTCTCAAATTTTACTTGCAGCTTTTACTATTGCTGGGATCACAGTTGATCTACTGACACAGTCCCCTCTTTTTTATCAACTATTTAGAAGCTGTCATTTTGTTTGCTGACTTTCTGAAAGGAAATAATTTTAAAGTGAATCAATTACTTTTTTCTCATTATTTGTTGATAGTTTCATTCTGTTCTTGTCATAGATTGAGTAGAAAAGGCTTCCTGTACCGAGTTTACCCCCCACACTATCACCATCGACAGCTGGTGGGCTTCTGAAATAAAGTTTCCTCACTAGCTATTAGGTAAGCCTATAAGTTCCCTGAGCCTTGTCCTGAGGTTTAGGACATATGCCACAACAGACTCCTTGTGAGGTTCACACTCACCTTCCCACTCATCACAAATTAAATCTAGAGGTCTCCTCACCCTATGCCCATACAACAACTCAAAGGGTGAAAAACCTGTGGATTCCTGGGGAACCTCTCTATAAGCATACAACAGATGGAGCAAATATTTGTCCCACTCACTCTTAAACTGGTATGCAAATGCCCGTAGCATAGACTTGATTGTAGAGTTTAACCTCTCAACCAGACCATTAGTCTGGGGATGGCATGGGGTGGTCTTCAGGTGCTTCACCCCACAGTACTTCCACAGACAAGCCAGCAGGTCTGACATGAAATTGGCACCTCTGTCAGTCAGTATTTCCTTTGGGAAACCTACCTTGCTGAAAATCTCTAACACAGCATTTGCCACCTTTTCTACCTTGATGAAGGACAGAGCCACTGCCTCTGGGTATCTTGTAACATAATCTACTACCACTAGGATATACTTTTTCCCTGTAGAACTTGGGGTACTCAGAGGCCTCACAATATCCATAGCTACTCTCTGAAATAGCTCCTCAATCACAGACAAAGTCATCAAAGGAGCTCTCACCTTGTCTCCTGCCTTGCCTACCTTTTGGCACTGCTCACAGGTCCTGCAGTACCCTGTTACATCACTGGAAATTTCAGGCCAATAGAAGTTCTGCATAATACGTCTCTTTGAACATTTTATGCCCATATGACCTGCAAAGGGAATATCATGGGCTATGGCTAGAAGCGCCAGATGGTAGGCTCTAGGCACTGCCAACTGCTGTACCCTCTCATCTTCTAGCCCTCCCTCAGGGATCCTCTCTCTATACAGTAACCCTTTGTCCCAGTATGCAGATTCCCCCTTCTCTTGAGAATCAGGTGCCTCACTAGCTACCTGCTTCAGGCCTTGCAATGTAAGGTCTGAGAGCTGAGCCTGTCTCAACTCTCTCTTTGTAACCCTTCCCAGCTCCCTTTCCACAGGAATTCTGGCTTCCTCTGACAGTGGTGCCTCACTGTCAGCCTGGGTACTACTACTCACCTCTGCCTTTGCAGTCAATCTGTCCAAGGGAACATCAGTACCCAGAAGCAGCTGTGGCTCACCTTCAGTCTCACTGCTACAGAGTAGCTCCCTCCTGAAATAACCACCTCACCAGTCCTGGCTGCAAGTTTGTGGTCTGTCTGGGTGTCCCCCAGGCTACCAGACCCACATGCTTGTCTCAAAGCCTGACTGCGTGTAACGGCATTAACACATGGTATTGCCTCATCCAAATCCTTCCCTATCAGGACATCTGCAGGATGGTAGATCGGTACCCTTTTTGTCTTGAGACAACCTACTATTGGCATTTTGTCTTTCCCACTTACTGGCTCTCTCACCTTTGGTTCCCCACCATGCCTCCATGGACATCTGTATGCCACATGGCCCCACTGGTTGCATTCAAAACATTTAACCCAAGGTCTTGGACATGTATCTGGACTAGTGGCTTTCCCTGCTACTGGCAGATTCTGTTGGGGCAGTCTGGGCTGCCCACCATGGGTTCTTTTAGACCCATGAGTACTGGGGGTCCCTTTACTGTGCAGGATGCCCTGATTGCTAGGTATAGGTCTCCCTTCTTCCCCAACTCCTCTGAAGTAGTACATTGTCTATCAGCTAACCAGATCCTCATGTCCTCAGGCAAAGTGCTAAGGGCTTGTTCCCTCACCAAAAGGTCTGCCAGCTCTTCAAAATTGGTGACCTGACATCCACTCACCCACCTATGAAAATATGTGCTCGGTTCAGCAACGTATTCACATGCACTTTTATCTGCCTTGCGTCTATGCTCACAAAACATTTTCCTATAAGTTTCAGCTATTAGCTTAAAAAATTCTAACAAACAGCTCTTAGCAGCATTATAATTAAAACAGTCAACATCAGACATTTTGGACAAAATAGTTACAGTTTTATCATGGAGTAAGGGGGGCCAGGAACCGTACCCAGAGTCTTTGGTCAACATCATACTGTTTACATACCCTCTTAAACATATGAATGAAAGTATCAAAATTATCCCCCTCTTTAAACTGCAGAAGAAATTTACTGACCTTTTGTGCTTCTGGGGGTCCAGTCACTCCCTTCCCCATTACCACCATGACTCTGACGAAGAGTCAGCATCTCCTTTTCATGCTGCCTCTGCCTTTCCTTCTCCTCAGCTTTCAGGCATAGCAGTTTCTCAATCTCCTCAGCCTGTAGATGTCTCAGTGTCTCTGCTGCTTCTGTTTCCAAACGCCTGATCTACAACTCAAGTCTCTTTAGCTCCAGATGGATTTTTAAGTCCTCTGCAGAAAGGTTGCACTGTTCATTTCCTGAGTGTTGTACATCTCCATGGCCAGTCTGATCATCCTCCTGATTGCTGTTTTCTAATGCAGCTGTGACCAAAGCTGCAATCATGTCTGTCTTAGTCAGGTTTCCATGCACCAGTCCCTTAGCCTGGCACATCTCAGCCAACTGGCTCCTTGTCAGCTTTCCATACTCCTCTGCTGACATGCTTGCCTGCTCTCCCTGACTAACTAAGCTCACAAAAGAAATAAACCAATTGTGATCTGAACTGTGAACATTCACTGCATGGCTGATTTAGAGTACAAAAACTCTGAAATGAAATAATTTTAAAGTGAATCAATTACTTTTTTCTCATTATTTGTTGATAGTTTCATTCTGTTCTTGTCATAGATTGAATAGAAAAGGCTTCCTGTACTGAGTTTACCCCCCACACTATCACCATCGACAGCTGGTGGGCTTCTGAAATAAAGTTTCCTCACTAGCTATTAGGTAAGCCTATAAGTTCCCTGAGCCTTGTCCTGAGGTTTAGGACATATGCCACAACAGACTCCTTGTGAGGTTCACATTCACCTTCCCACTCATCACAAATTAAATCTAGAGGTCTCCTCACCCTATGCCCATACAACAACTCAAAGGGTGAAAAACCTGTGGATTCCTGGGGAACCTCTCTATAAGCATACAACAGATAGAGCAAATATTTGTCCCACTAACTCTTAAACTGGTATGCAAATGCCCGTAGCATAGACTTGATTGTAGAGTTTAACCTCTCAACCAGACCATTAGTCTGGGGATGGCATGGGGTGGTCTTCAGGTGCTTCACCCCACAGTACTTCCACAGACAAGCCAGCAGGTCTGACATGAAATTGGCACCTCTGTCAGTCAGTATTTCTTTTGGGAAACCTACCTTGCTGAAAATCTCTAACACAGCATTTGCCACCTTTTCTGCCTTGATGAAGGACAGAGCCACTGCCTCAGGGTATCTTGTAACATAATCTACTACCACTAGGATATACTTTTTCCCTGTAGAACTTGGGGTACTCAGAGGCCTCACAATATCCATAGCTACTCTCTGAAATAGCTCCTCAATCACAGACAAAGGCATCAAAGGAGCTCTCACCTTGTCTCCTGCCTTGCCTACCTTTTGGCACTGCTCACAGGTCCTGCAGTACCCTGTTACATCACTGGAAATTTCAGGCCAATAGAAGTTCTGCATAATACGTCTCTTTGAACGTTTTATGCCCATATGACCTGCAAAGGGAATATCATGGGCTATGGCTAGAAGCACCAGATGGTAGGCTCTAGGCACTGCCAACTGCTGTACCCTCTCATCTTCTAGCCCGCCCTCAGGGATCCTCTCTCTATACAGTAACCCTTTGTCCCAGTATGCAGATTCCCCCTTCCCTTGAGAATCAGGTGCCTCACTAGCTACCTGCTTCAGGCCTTGCAATGTAAGGTCTGAGAGCTGAGCCTGTCTCAACTCTCTCTTTGTAACCCTTCCCAGCTCCCTTTCCACAGGAAGTCTGGCTTCCTCTGACAGTGGTGCCTCACTGTCAGCCTGGGTACTACTACTCACCTCTGCCTTTGCAGTCACTCTGTCCAAGGGAACATCAGTACCCAGAAGCAACTGTGGCTCACCTTCAGTCTCACTGCTACAGAGTAGCTCCCCTCCTGAAATAACCACCTCACCAGTCCTGGCTGCAAGTATGTGGTCTGTTTGGGTGTCCCCCAGGCTATCAGACCCACATGCTTGTCTCAAAGCCTGACTGCGTGTAACGGCATTAACACATGGTACTGCCTCATCCAAATCCTTCCCTATCAGGACATCTGCAGGATGGTAGATCTGTACCCTTTTTGTCTTGAGACAACCTACTATTGGCATTTTGTCTTTCCCACTTACTGGCCCTCTCACCTTTGGTTCCCCACCATGCCTCCATTAACATCTGTATGCCACATGGCCCCACTGGTTGCATTCAAAACATTTAACCCAAGGTCTTGGACATGTATCTGGACTAGTGGCTTTCCCTGCTACTGTCAGATTCTGTTGGGGCAGTCTGGGCTGCCCACCATGGGTTCTTTTAGACCCATGAGTACTGGGGGTCCCTTTACTGTGCAGGATGCCCTGCTTGCTAGGTATAGGTCTCCCTTCTTCCCCAACTCCTCTGAAGTAGTACATTGTCTATCAGCTAACCAGATCCTCATGTCCTCAGGCAAAGTGGTAAGGGCTTGTTCCCTAACCAAAAGGTCTGCCAGCCCTTCAAAATTGGCGACCTGACATCCACTCACCCACCTGTGAAAATATGTGCTCGGTTCAGCAACGTATTCACACGCACTTTTATCTGCCTTCGTCTATGCTCACAAAACATTTTCCTATAAGTTTCAGCTGTTAGCTTAAAAAATTCTAACAAACAGCTCTTAGCAGCATTATAATTAAAACAGTCAACATCAGACATTTTGGACAAAATAGTTACAGCTTTACCATGGAGTAAGGGGGGCCAGGAACCGTACCCAGAGCCTTTGGTCAACATCATACTGTTTACATACCCTCTTAAACATATGAATGAAAGTATCAAAATTATCCCCCTCTTTAAACTGCGGAAGAAATTTACTGACCTTTTGTGCTTCTGGGGGTCCAGTCACTCCCTTCCCCATTACCTCCATGACTCTGATGAAGAGTCAGCATCTCCTTTTCATGCTGTCTCTGCCTTTCCTTCTCCTCAGCTTTCAGGCATAGCAGTTTCTCAATCCCCTCAGCCTGTAGATGTCTCAGTGTCTCTGCTGCTTCTGTTTCCAAACGCCTGATCTACAACTCAAGTCTCTTTAGCTCCAGATGGATTTTTAAGTCCTCTGCAGAAAGGTTGCACTGTTCATTCCCTGAGTGTTGTACATCTCCACGGCCAGTCTGATCATCCTCCCGATTGCTGTTTTCTAATGCAGCTGTGACCAAAGCTGCAATCATGTCTGTCTTAGTCAGGTTTCCATGCACCAGTCCCTTAGCCTGGCACATCTCAGCCAACTGGCTCCTTGTCAGCTTTCCATACTCCTCTGCTGACATGCTTGCCTGCTCTCCCTGACTAACTAAGCTCACAAAAGAAATAAACCAATTGTGATCTGAACTGTGAACATTCACTGCATGGCTGATTTAGAGTACAAAAACACCTTCATTGATCACTATACGCAAACTACAGGAATTCACTATCCACACCACTGCAAGCAATTAGTATGTGCCAACCAATTAATATTTGGTGTGGGTATCCCACCACTGCCATATAATTAATATGTGATGCCTGTGCACATGACCCAACAATCAAGGAGCCTCAGCCCTCACCACTAACACAAGTGAGGGGCGTCCATACAGGGAAAGCATAACAAATACACACACAGTAAAGTACAATTTCCCTTAAGAGCACACAGAGACCACAGTCAGTTTGGGGCTGGTTTCTCCCTTTCTCTCCTGATCTCCAATAAGACTCCCCACTGGCACAGCTATAGGGTCCAGATCTCAGCCTAGTGGGCAAGCTAAAACCTCCAGCAACCTCTCTGTCCAACCACTGTTTCGTGTCCTTGCCCAAGTAGCTGATACACACACACTTTGAGTATGAGTTATATACAAACACACAGACACTCCTGGGGTAGGCTGGCACAGATTCTCCATCTGAGCCCCCTTTCTGCCCAGTCTAAAAGGTAGTACCAGCTGCCACCACCCACTAATATTTATCAGCTACTAAAAAGGCCCTTAACAAAGGGTGCCCAGTTATTACTGTGCAATATTATTATCCAAATGGTAAGTGTGACTGAACAGCAAAGCTTATAGGAGTGACTTGGACAGTATCACTATATACATGCAATGTAGCTTAAATTATCTCTACATTAAACAGCCACAGTTGAAAGGTTTACAAATATTTAATGATAAATAATAAAAACACAAGACAATACTTCTTACTACACAGTGCTAGTCAAGAGTTCAGAGATCACAGAGAAATACTTAAAATAACAGAATAGAAACGTTTTAACATCAATACAGAAAAAAACTAATCTAATCTTCCTATTTCCTAGCTATATCTAAGAGAAACACTAAAGTCTAAGATCCTACTTACATACAGAATGCAGGCAGAGTGCTGGTCAGTTGGATGTTCTCAAGACAAATGCTAAAATGCCCTCATTCTTTATGTATTTAAATTGGTAACACAGTACCACTGATTCATTTCGGATTACATCATTTCTTTCTGGTTCCCAGGCTAACAGAAACTCAGAGGTTAATAGCCCTTTTGATCTTGCAGCTGGCCAGGAAGCCACAGCAATAAAAAAAAAATTATACATGCAAATTCTAGCAATTAACTCTGGTCTCAAAACAATGGCCATAATTCCTTCATCCAGACATTTCGGCTCCAAGCCCTGAGATCAAAGACAGTCATGCAATGCTTGACTTATCAGCTTTTTTACAGCAGAGTGCACTGTTGTTACATTTTTTTTGAGTTCAACATCCAATACAGTCTTTTCACATTTAAGAGAACAAGCCTTTGGCTTGCATTAAAATTTACAAATGACAGAATAATCTACAAAATTCTATCTAGCTAGGCTGACAGCCTTCACCTATCTTCACACATATATTGCACATTGACTTAGAATACCTGTTACCCCTACAAACACTAGACAGTACTGTACCTACATTGTGCATTCACTTACAATGCTTGTTACCCTTACAAACACTAGACATGTACATATATTGTGCATTCACTTAGAATGCCTGTTACCCCTACAAACACTAGACATGCACAATACCTACATTGCACATTCACTTAGAATTCCTGTTACCCCTACAAACACTAGACATGTACATATATTGCATATTCACTTAGAATGCCTGTTACCCCTACAAACACTAGACATGTACAGTACCTACATTGCTCATTCACTTAGAATTCCTGTTACCCCTACAAACACTAGACATGTACATATATTGCGCATTCACTTAGAATGCCTGTTACCCCTACAAACACTAGACATGTACAGTACCTACACTGGGGATTCACTTAGAATACCTGTTAACCCTATAAATACTAGACATGTACATATATTGCACATTCACTTAGAATGCCTGTTACCCCTACAAACACTAGATATGTACAGTACCTACATTGCGCATTCACTTAGAATTCCTGTTACCCCTACAAACACTAGACATGTACATATATTGCACATTCACTTAGAAAGCCTGTTACTCCTACAAACACTAGACATGTATAGTACCTACATTGCACATTCACTTAGAATGCCTGTTACCCCTACAAACACTGGATGTGTACCTACATTATACATTCACTTAGAAGAGCCACAACCTGAGAATGTACAGTCTGTTTAACAAATTTTATTAAGTATGTATGAAAAGTTGCTGGGGAGCACAAAGTCTGCAATTATAAAAGTCTAGAAAGCATTCATCATCAGGCAGAAAAAAGTGAATGAATACAGAATAAATATATTTACAATGGACAGTGAACTATTTTGACCAAAATCAACAGCACCATTTGCTACAATTTTGAATAGTAAAAATGAGCTAAAAAGAACTGGTGGAATGGATGATTTAAGCACAAATGCTTAGTCCTTGTCACAAAAGGGCAATATTACATTTTTACATAGTGTACTACAACACAAGTCGGTTAGCAAAAGTCATTTGGCAAAAAAGCAAAGGAATAACTGAAAACGATGTAAATTAGTATGGCTCTGTGCTCTGTTGTATAAATGGAGGTTGTGTGATTGCATTTTCTGTTACACCTAATATAGTTTACTTCTTCATGCAACTACAGCATCTTGAACAAAGACGTAAGGGAACATTGTGTATAATGAAGAGATTTTCATTTGTCTGAGAGCTGGATTAAAAGTGGTCATAACAATATCCTATGGAGCATTTTGTTTTATTAATAATCATGCATATAAACCATTAGTAGTGGCCTGAGACTGTCCTTATAATGTACTCTGGCAATCCCTAACAGTAAAGTCATACACTCCCAAAGCATATAAAATAATTATTTAAATATGATTAATTTCATGCTTCATATTTTATATATGGTGCTCAGATGCTTTAAACATATCTTTATAAAAGCCATCAATAAAGGGGTGTTTAAAGTATCTAAGAAGGACTGGTACAAAATCACCATGCAGTTTAGAAACATTTTATAATTACAAACCTGTCACTTTTCCTTATTTGAAGCATTTCCAGTCCATGTTATTTGCAATACTGTTCTTGTAGCTGCACATGAACAGAGTTGCATGAAACAGACAATTAAAAACTTGTAGGAGGAATGCATGTCATGCTGAGGTACTGCTACAGTACACTAACTGTGGGCACAATTAATTTCACTTCTCTGACACAACACCTCAAATGTTAATGAATGGTTGAACACTCCCTCCACATAAAGTAGCCCTTCTGTTGTACCTTATTATTTTAAAATGTCTTCTGTGTTACTTGTAAACTGCAGTTGCCTGATTTTTTTGGTACTGCCATTACTATGTTCACATGCTAATTCATGATACTGCTGTTAGATAATTATATGATTTAGATGTGTGGTTGCATTATTTGGTAAAGCTGCAGCTGTTGCAGGAATTATGCCTTAAGTGTAATATGCATGGTACTCCTGATGTGAATACAGTCTGATACTGTTCTTCCTGCAAACTGCAAATCAGTATGCAAAACAAATTGTCTTTTATATGTAAATGGGCTACAAACAAGTTAAGTTAGTAATAAACCCTGATAAATCCAGCATAATGGTGTTTTTTTGTTTAAAAATACTTGGACATATTACTTGACCCCTTAATTTCCTCAGCCCACACTGACTACATAATTGGCAAATTAATAACCCAGCTAAAACTTTAGAGCAGAATAACCCACCTTTAATCTCCTAAAGCATGACTATCCCTAGCCAAAACTATTCTCACTCTTAAACTGGAATATACTCATTCTTAACCCTACATTCTAGTAACAACACCCAAAAGCTACAGTTAGTAGAAAATAAAATATACCAGAGGGCTGAACATGTACTATTATATAATTGATACCTGGACGACATTTTTATTCTATGGAAGGGAGACAAAGACAATATTCCTGCATTCGTTAATTATTTGAATGGAACTACTACCTTCCTCAAGTTTACATTTTCCTGTCACGAACAACAATTACCATTTTTGGATACATTAATTTCCCATAATGATCATGGCTTCAGATCTCAGGTTTTTCGTAAGAGTACTTTTTGCAACTCTTACTTGCATTTCAGCAGTCATCACCCCTTGTCCCAAAAGAAAAGCATTGTTAAAGGACAGGCTATACGTATTGCTAGAATGACTTCTGAACACATCAATGTCAAAAAAGAATTTGTTAATTTGACCAACATGTTTTTACAAAGGGGCTATCCCAAAGACATGATAAATTCAATTTTGGATGAAGTGTATGGTGAATGGGGTAGGAAATACAAACCCCTTTTGGGAGCAGGTCAGTTTACAAACCCACCCTCGGGTAGTCCCCAATCCCATCCTGGGTCTGGGGCATTTACAAGAGCATGTATAGTACAATACAGTACTATATCTAAAAATATTAAAGCTATTATGCGAAAAAGTTGGAGTATTTTTAGAACCAACCAGGATATTTACCAAACTTTGGGTGACCAAC
>NC_056732.1:214688316-214698316 GCF_019279795.1 Protopterus annectens | reverse complement strand
TAGGACTTTTCTGAGGATGGCTAACTGTGACACACTTCCCTCATTTCCAGCCTGCAGGATTCAAACTAACATAGTTGAATACCAATTGCTTAGGTTATATGGATGATTAATATACATCTTCTCAATGACATTTGATTATCAGGCAGGCATGGTCATCTATCTGCAAGCCACAACGGTGCATGCTCTTATTGTGTGCTGTATTTCCTGGATTCTGTACTTCATTTCCAAAACACAGCTTGCTCGATACTTCTCTTATTGGGACCACAGACCTTTTAGCCCAGAATGTCAGCTCTGCTGTTGACATTTCACATCTTCGTACATTTGTATCAAGAATTGTTATGTTGGAGTTATATAACCACTGTTTACTGAGAATGTATTAATGTATTCCAGCCATCTGCAAAACTTAGGATCATATCTGGTCTTATTGCATGGCCACCTAATTTCCTTATAATGGTAAAGTATACATCTTTATATATTTATTTATCCTTTGTTGTTTGTGTTTGTCTTACTAGGCTAGTGGCCTCAATTCAGGGAAGACCCTAGGTGTTTTTTATAGAACAGGGGGAAATTTGACCTGAGCATCAGGGAACTTGATAGGTGCCTTGGTATTTTTTACATCCAATTGAGCTGCCATCGACTCAGCCAGATGAGACCTCTATTTACTGTCGCATCCAAACGATGATACACTCAGATGTGCAGTGCCATGCCTTCCCCATGCTGCACCCCAGTGTCAACAATCTAATGATCAGCAGTTGGACTAGAACCCACAGCCTTCGGGTCTTCCAGCACCAAAGGTGAGTGTGTTACCTGTTTCTCCACTGACAATACCATCACTTAGGAATACTCTGCTTATTACAAGCAGAATATTTTTGGATTCTCTAATATCCATCCTCAAGTTGCATGATTCTCTTTGGCAGTCACACAGATATTATACCCACGGGGTTTGTTTAATAAAATAAATGTAATATGCCGGGAGAGCTATGCATATAAATAGGAAAGAGACAGGCAACATTATACCAGACTAATACATTAAAACACAATGGAGAATAAGTAACTCACAAGCAAGTACAAATGTTAACAACAAATAAATGAAATACTTGGATGAGGTCAGGTGACTTTACATAAAACTGAAGGAACCCAGCCAACAAAACAAAAACTCAGGAAGAAAAACAAACAAACTTAAGAGGCACTCAAAAAGCAAACAAACTTGCCTCAGGAGAATATAACCAGCTATCCCTGTTTATATATTTTTTACTTCAAATAATAGTACACTCGCCACTGAGAACTTCCTGTTCACGTCTGCCTGTCAAAGAATTATAACTGTATATGTCATAGTAATTCTAAACTGACTGCATATAATGTTTGTACTAATGAGTGATGTCTATATCCATCAAGCTGTTTTATACTTGAAGAATTCCCATGCATTTAGAAACAAGATTCAGCTTTATTTTAAATAAATTTTTCACCCCATTCTAAGAGTGTGTTTGCATGTGTGTATGAAATGTTTATGTGTGTGTATATGTAAATATATATATACATATATATATATATATATATATATATACATATATATATATATATATATATATATATATATATATATATGTGTTTGTGTGTGTGTGTATCTGTAATACGTAAAATAATCTCACACACACACACACACACACACACACATATATATATATATATATATATATATATATATATATATATATGTACACACACATGGGTCCCTACATTGGTCCCCCTTCAGATTGTCTAATAGCCGGAAAGTCGCACCACGGATCACTGAGATGAAAACATCTTTTTTAGAACATCGAACCATTTGCATGGAGATTGCCTTAGGGAAAATTTCCCATTCTCTTCAATGTAAATGCGATCACGGAGTTGGCATATTTAAATAGCAGGGGGTGTGGGAGGTGCAGGGGGCATAGCACCCTGCTGCAGCAAAAAAAAAAGTTTTTTTTTTTAATTTAGGTTTTGATGTTCCAAGGATTCATGCATATGGTCTCGGCCATATGTGGTTCGACAATCTGAAGTAGACCCATAAACACACTAACAATAACATATCCTGTGCTTATCTGCTACATTTCAACACTTATCTGAACTAGGCAAAGATCTGCAGAGTGGAGCATTCTGACAGTCTTGCACATAGATAATTCAAAAAAATGTTATGAAGGTAACAGTTTATGGGTTTATTTTTATAATATCTTACTATACTTTAGTAAGCACCATAGTGAAAATACTCTCTTTCTTTCATTAAGAGCAACTCTGTTACTTGTTGCTGGGAAGAACTGAAATACAACACTTGAGTATGTGAAAACACTATGCTGGGATAAAGCATTTTTGTGACTATACAACTGTATTTCTGAGGATGTTTTAATAACCACCTAGTAAGACAACACTGCATTTGTTAGATCACTATTACTTTTTTTCAAAATAGTCTGCAGGTCATAATTACAGGAGATCACTGATTTTGTTTACAAGTTTTACTTTACAATTGATGACATATTATGCCATAATAAATGCAAACATTCAGTTAACAATAACCTTTTCTTGTTTCCAGTGCAACTATAACTTAGTACTTTTGTTCATCAGTTTTAGTTCAGTTGCTCTATTCTGATAAAGGCTACTACAAATAGTCAAAAACATTACTTCATATTAAAATTCAGGGCATATACAAGAATACTGATAAATGTGAGATTAGTTTAGGAACTCTGGTGGGAATGCTGTGTATATCACTTACAACCAGAAAGTTTACATCTTTACAATCAGATGCCAAATCTATGGTCAGGCAATCTGATTATGCAGTGTTGTATACTTGATAAATAAAATATTTGCAGTTATCCTATCCCTTAAGACTGAAATGTGATGCATACTGGAAACAGGAAGATAATGTTACACAAATGCAGTAGTGTTAGGTTCAGAGTTTAATTTGACAGAAGTGTGCAGCTATGGGTATTCATTGTATCTTGTAGTATGTTCTCATAGCAAGATCATAAAAAAACTTTACATTCCCTTCCCTTGTTATGCTGAAAATGTGTCCAAATGCATAGCTTCATGTAGCTTAAAAACTGTAAATGCAGAAAAATGTTTCATCACAGCTATTGTAAAAGGAAAGCCTGATAAATTTTCTCCTTGTAACACTGAAAACAGATTTAAAACAATATAAAACTAGCATACGATCAATTACTTCAGCTGATTGTTTCACAGACACACACATATATCTGCATGTATGTCTCTCTCTCTCTCTCTCTCTCTCTCTCTATATATATATATATGTATATATATATATATATATATATATATATATATATATATATATATATATATGTATATATATATATATTTGTGTGTGTACATCTGTGTGTCTATAATTAGAGATACACCCAGCGTAATTCTTTTAAAAGTTCTTAATTGTTTTTCCCTAAAATGGGACTTTTGCAATGATTAATACTGCTACTGAATTTAAATCATACAAAATTCATATGTATGATTATTTTTGTTGCAAAGTATATACCCCCACCCTGAAAAGGATGCTCTAGCTATATAGGATCATAGGATGATAGGAGGTTACTAGGCTATTGGTCCTGAGGTCCTTATAAACCTAGTCAAGAGTTTAGCCCATGTTTAGACATGTCAGCGCCCAAAGCCCCCTGTCCAGCAGGGACACAGGTAGAATCCCAGTTTTTTTTTTTCTGTTTCCCATCCAGTTATGCAGTTTGTGCTTGAAAAGGGATGAGGTACTCTGATTGATGTGGATAGGGAGTCTATTTCACAGATGGGGGAGTCTCTGGGACACAAATCTGTCCCGCCAACAAGTCATATTGATATCACAGACCAGGTTGAGGTCGTACGTATGGGTTGCTGGAGTGGAGCTTGACTTGCGGATATGCAGCAGTCCCATCAAGGCGGGGTCTGAGATTACTTTATATGCCAAACAGAGGTCACCCCTGATGAATCTGTATCAAACTGAGTAGAGGGTTAGGTCTTTTAGCCTATCTGTGTAGGGTAGGTGTTTGAGGCCCTGGATTCTCCTGGTGAGGAACCTCTATGGTCTTTCCAGCTACTGCATGTGCTTTGCGAGGTACATGCCAAAGAAGGCATTGTACTCAATAATTGGCCTTATAAGGGAAGAATTCAGGAATGTTATGACCTCTTTGTCCCTGGATAAGATACCCTTACTTATGAGATGGGCTATATAGAAAGCTTTCCATACAACGGAAGCAACATGGTGGTCAAAAGTCAGGTTGTTATCAACCTGGGTGCCCAAATCCCTCACTACTGATTGTGTACTTAGGATATTGTTACTAATGTGATAATATGTGGGAATGTCATTCTACCCAAAGGGGATGATGACGCATTTTTTGGCATTCAGCTTGAGGCCATATTTCTGCACCAGTCATTTGTTTGGGTGAGACCCTCTTGGAGGACGTCCACATCACTTGGGGAATGGATGACTGCACCCAGCTTGCAGTCTGCAAACTTGGTCAGCCATAGTCCACTGGTTTTGGAGTGTACCTCAGAGAAGTATAGCCTGAATAACAGAGGCCCCAAGACCGATCCCTGGGGTACACCGCTCATTATAGGTCTACTGCTTGAGGTGGCTTCCCCTATTTTGATTAGGTGGGTTCTATCACTGAGCCAGTTTGCTACCCATCTGGTAACATATGGATTGATGCCTAGTTGAGAGAGTTTATCGACTATGCCCGAGTGGGGAAGATTGTCGAAGGCTTTGACCAGGTCAAGGTAAGTGGTGTGCACCATCTTCCCCTTGTCCATGGCTTTTGTGACTGTCTCAAAGAAGTCAACCAGATTTAACAGATATGACCTCTCCTTGACAAAGCCAAACTGTGTGGGGTCGAATGTTTGGAGGTTGCCAATGTCCCCTGTTAATGAGGTCCATTATAATTCATTCTATGGCCTTGCAGATCAGGCTAGTTAGGCTGATGGGTCTATAATTTCCTGGATTGGTGGATGCTCCACCTTTGTCTAAAGAGATGACAATGGCTGTACTCCACTCAGGTGGGACAAAGCTGGTACTCAGGCTTTGGTTGAATAGGGTGCCTAATGGAGCTGCGAGTTTATGTAGGATGCAGCCAGGGATGTGATTTGGTCCCATGGAGGCTGTATTTTTTGCCTTTCAGAGGGCAGTGATGACCTGTTCCCTAGAGATAAGGGGTGGGGGGGAAGGTACTGGGGATGTCCTGGTTGTGGGAGAAAGAGTGCCTTTACTACAGTTGTTGGGAACTGTGATCTTGTGCTGGTATGTATCAGTCATGGCATGTATCAGTCATGGTGTGTTATCAGTCATGGTGTATCAGTCATGGTGTATCAGTCATGGTGTGTATCAGTCATGGTGTGCTATCAGTCGTGGTGTGTATCAGTCATGGTGTGTTATCAGTCATGATGAGTATCAGTCATGGTGTGTATCAGTCATGGTGTGTTATCAGTCATGGTGTGTATCAGTCATGGTGTGTATCAGTCATGGTGTGTTATCAGTCATGGTGTGTATCAGTCATGGTGTGTTATCAGTCATGGTGAGTATCAGTCATGGTGTGTATCAGTCATGGTGTATATCAATCTTGGTGTGCTATCAGGCATGGTGTGCTATCAGTCATGGTGTGTATCAGTCATGGTGTGTTATCAGGCATAATGTGTGTGAGGCATGGTTTGTTATGAGGCATGGAGTGTTATTAGGCATGGTTTATAGGTTCATAGGTGATTACTAAGCTAACGGCACAAGAGTTTTTACAAACATAGCCAATAATTCCCAGTATATGATGATATATTTTCAGCTATAGCAGGCAACTAAGATCTGAAAATCATCTACTTCTAAAAGTAGAAAAGCCCACCTTACCTGCTGGTCAACTACTCTACTCCACCATCAGCAAACTATGGAACTCACTTCCACCTTCTGTAAGAAACACAGGCAACATCACCACCTTCAAACAAATACTGAAAAATCATCTCAACTCTTCCTGGCTATGTTCCTGCTCTATAACCTAATCTCTTCCTCCTCCTTCTATGATAACTAAAGTCCTATGCTTTTTGCTACTACTGACTGATGATAGTTTCTTCATATTTATTATTTTTCATCACTTGTTGATACTGGTACAATAATGCTGATTAATATATCTCTGTTTATACCTCTCTGATTAAATTCATCTGGCATCCAGCTAAATTCCTGATTTTATGTATATATTCTGTATATATTACTGTAATCAAACCAACTAAATTCCTGCCTTTATGTATATATTGTGTATAAATTACTGTAATCACTATGTGTAACACTGTTTATACTTCTGTACCAATTAATATTTAATTTTTTTCTGTATCTATGTTCTTGTCGCTTTTCTTCCCAAGCTCCCCACAAAAAAATGGCTTTAGGCCAGCCCAGTTTCCTTCCCAAAAAATGCAATAAAATAAATAAATAAATACATTTTTATTTTCCCCAGATATGGGATGGGTAGGGCAGTAGGTAGTGGTCTTGAGTGGAGGAGCCCTGAGTCATTTTAGACTGCCACACCACACTAGGGACAAGAGCAAGACCCCAGGAGGAATGAATTTACAGTTCCCATTTATCCTAAATTCTTTTGAAGAGATTTTTCTGGCTTTTTTTTTTTTTTTTTTAATTGGAAAATTTTAACGAGGCAGCCTTTGAATAGCCTTTCTATCTTTCTTCCAAGTTCTGGAGTTCTGTTAGATTAGATTCATAAGATTCAGGTGGAATACATACATAACCTCATATTTTTTTCTATTTATATATATACATTTTCATCAGATGGATGATGAGCATGCCTTGTAGGTCAGGCATAAGTCACTATCTCAATAACAAAATAAAGACAGAAATAAGGATATAGCCCTAGTTGGATCTGCAAAGACACTTGTTTCAGGTGCTTGATTTTTTTTTAAACCTCTGGTAAGGGGCCTGGTTAGTAGTAAGGTGCAGAAGTAGGTACATACATGGGCAGATTGGAGCATTGTACTTGTACTGATGATGGCTGAGTACAGTGGCACTATGACTTTCTTAGATCTTGATGTCATGGCTTTACTTATAAGTAGAGCCACACAGACCTCACTGCCTTAGCTACCTGGTGGTCAAAGTTTAAGTTACTATCTATCTGTGTTCCTAGGTCCTTCACCACTGGGTCTACTTTTAGGGGTGTGCTATCAATATTATAATTTGCAGGGAATCTGATTTACCAAAGGGTATGAGTATGCATTTTTTTTAGCATTTAGTCTCAGACCATGGTTTTTGCACCAGTTATTTGTCATTTATAGGCCTGTTGTAGGATGTCAAGCTCACTTAGGGATTCATTGATTTCTCCCAGCTTATGGTTGTTGTCGAACTTAGTGAGCCCAAGGTCCCCAACATTGGCCTTCACTTCAGAAAAGTATATACTGAACAGGAGGGGTCCCAACATGGAGACCTGTGGGACACCGATAGTAAAAGGTTTCTTATCAGAAGTGGATTCTCCTATCTGGGCAATTTGTCCTGTCAGTGAGCCAGGTGGCTATCCATCTCATGATGAAGGGATTTATGCCTAACTCACTAAATTTATCTATGATCTCCAAGTGAGGGATTGTGTCAAAAAATTTGGCCAGGTCTAGATAAGTGGTGAGTACCGTGTTACCCTCATCCATGGCTCTGGTGACTTTCTACTAGAAGTTCACCAGACTGAGCGGGAAGACCTCCCTTTGACAAAGCCAGATTAGGTCTGGTCCAGTGTTTGGAGAGTTCCTATGTTGTTGTTGATCAGAACCATGATAATTCTCTCCATGACCTTGCAGATAATATTGGTCAAGCTTATGGGTCTGTAGCTCCCTGGGTCAGTTGATGAGCCCCCCCTTGTGCAGAGGGATGAGTACTTCAGTTCACCATTCCTCTGCAAAAAGCCTGTCTGGAGCCTGTGGTTAAAGATGGTTTCTAGTGGCCCTGATCGAGTCTGTTTTAAGCTATTTAAGAAGCATCCTAGAATGTTGTTGGGATCCATGGAAGCTGTGTTTTTGGCTTCAGCGAGTGCAGTAAGACTTGTTCCCTCATAATGACCAGTAGGGGGATGGTTGTGAGCATTTCTTTGGCTGTGGTAGGAGATGATGGGGAGGAGAAGTTTGAAATGAACTTGTTGCCTAGCAGGTTTGGTATAGTTTCAGGATGGGTGTAAGTGTTGTCGTTCATGTTTAACTCAGCACATTCCTGAGCATTTCCCCTGAGGTTACGAACATAATTAAAAAAACTCTTATGGTTATCTTTCATCTGGGAGGTTATCTTTGTCTCATAGTTTGATTTGGCAAATTTGACAAGCTCTCTAATTTATTTGGTTGGACTGGTGAGTGTCTTTTTGCACTATTTTGCCTGCTTGTTCTTGAGAGATGATTTTTTTCCTTTTGTTGAATAGTCTGTTTATGCTAGGGGTCCATCAGGGTGGTGTATTTTTTCCAGTAATCATAGGTTTGACTCAGACAGGTACTGTCTCCTCTATGCAGCTATGAATATGGTTGTACAGTGCTTTTGTGTACAGCATAGAGTAGGCCTCAGTGTCACCTGGGTTCAGAGTAGCTTGGAAGTTTAATAACATTTTGAGGTAATTGACCTTAGCAAAATTCTTAACAGGTTTGGAGATTTATGGGGGATCTAGGTTAGTTTTAAAACTAAAAGAGATCATTTTGTGGTCAGATCTTACCAGGGAGGAGTTAATGCATGGGAGGGAGCAGCATCCCTCCATGTTTGTTTGTACGAGGTCTAGGATATTTGTACCCGTATGTGCATGGAATGAATATGTGTGAATGTGTGTGTGGGGGATTGGGGTACTGTTATACCTCCACAGTCTCCTATCCTATAGACTAATAAGCAAATCATGTGATAATGGGGGACCACTAGATGCCAGGCATGACTGTAAAGGTGTGGTCTAGGGGACCACTAGACACCAGGGATACAGCTATAATGATATACCTTAAAGGCATTTACAGTGTAGTAGTTATGGTTCATGGGGAACACTAGTCATTAAGGTGCACTCTACTATTGTGCCTTACTGGCACTTACACAAGGTGGGGGAGGGGGGCACTGCACACCAAGGATAGTTATTTAAAACTATGCCTTGATGGCACTTACAAAAGATGTGGGTGTGGGAGAACACTAGTCAGACATCAGGAAGACTCTTCATAATTTGCCTTAGAGGCAATTATTCAAAAAAAAAAAAAAAAAGATAAGAAAGATTATTTGGGTCTGGGGTACACTAAAAAGCATGGAGTCTCAGAATAGTCTTTCTTAAAGGCATTAAAAAAAGATTCAAACTCTCCACCATCCCACCTTCCACAGGTGACATTGCCCTCTACCACTAGACATCAAGGAAAATCTAAACTATTACCTAACTCTTTAAAAAATGATGTAACTTGAAAGGGAGGGGAAAAGTATTGCACCCTGCCCTATTTACACATAGGACAGGAGCATTAACCCACTATACTAAGTAATATATTAGTATAGTTAGGGTTTTTTACACTATAAAAAGGATAAAGCTCTAATGTCTGGCATGATCCAATGCTTACAACATGAGCCATGAGAGAAATTAGGGGGGAAGCACAAGTAAAAAGCCAGGGTGCACACTAGATAACGCCAGGGAGATTATTTAAACTACTACTGAGACTCAATTAAAAAGTCAATAGAGAGATAGTTCTGACAAAAAACCATAATGTCTTGCATTAGCTGACTGTAAGGATATGTGATTTACGATTACCGGGACAAAAACATAAGAAGAGACATCAGGCATGCTATTTCAACTCTTGGACAGATAAAAGGTATGTGATATTTGTGTGTGCATGTATGTGTGCACGTGTGTGTGTGTGTGTGTGTGTGTGTGTGTGTGTGTGTGTGTGTGTGTGTGTGTGTGTGTGTGTGTGTGTGTGTGTGTGTGTGTGTGTGTGTGTGTGTGTGTGTGTGTGTGTGTGTGTGTGTGTGTGTGTGTGTGTGTGTGTGTGTGTGTGTGTGTGTGTGTGTGTG